>NC_056728.1:1754934153-1754977013 GCF_019279795.1 Protopterus annectens | reverse complement strand
AATTACTCACTTCCACTGACCGCAGAAATAAAGAGGTGCCGGTATAATATGCGTTCCAAGGTAAATTAAATTTTACACTAACAGTGGAGAGGGTCCTTCCTTCTTCCTCCACATTCTCTACTGTGCTTTCACCTCACGACTATAAGACTTGTACGAGCTAGACATTCAGAGGTCAGTTTGACATCCTCAGCAATGTGGCGACAAGCATCGTTAATGTCTAGTGTTAGCAAGAAACACATGGTAGGAATGAAAGATAATAGGTTCAATAAGGTCAACATTCCGGAATTTTGGTAGGTACTTCCACAAAGATTTAGAACTTAAAAAGGTAGTACTGGTCAAAAAGAGGCCGCTTTCTTTTGTACCAGAACTTGCTGTCACTGGTTCTAGGACTCCTGGCCCCTGGAGAAAGGTTCAAGTAAAACCTGACCAAGACCTGGAAAAGTAACCTAGCTTCTAGTCTTTTGTAAAAGTATGTAGATAGAAGCAAGCTGCTACTTTTACAATACTCACACTTTCCAAAAAGCCATGGATAAAGCCAACGCATTAGCAGAATTTGCCTCGACCCTGTCTGGATTAGTTTTCTTGTGGTGAAAACAACATTAACAGCCTCAGACAACCCATTTGAAATAATCTGTTTTGACTCAGGTTGTCCCTTTTTTCTCTCAACTTCATAAGAAATGAACTCTTCAGCAATTCTAAAAAATGTTGTTCTGCTAAGATAGAACCCAAGTTGTCTGTGGACATCCAAGGTATGAAGTATTTTCCCCCACATTTTTGGCTTAATGGAAGAACACGGTGAGCTGGATAGTTTCACTTAAAGGTCTGGGACTATTTACAGGTTTTAAAATATTTTTTATACGTAATTTCTGAGTCTGATCACATGGGGTCTGGCATCTTGCAGTAATTCTGATTGCTTAGTCAGCCTCTAGTTATCCCACAATGCAGTGCTTGTGTGTACATCATGCAGGCCTCTTTCTTCCTAAAGCTCCTGTCACTGCACTGAGTCTACATGCATACACTGCTGTCTTTCAGTCAGTTTTATGTAACATTTCATGCCATTCAATGACTACTTAAAACACTAACAGTGAAAATGCCACAGAACAGACTTTTAAAGTGCTTTTTACTGCTGCTTCCTTTTATAATGGCTAAACTACAGTCTTTTGCGAAGCCTGAAGTTGTACTATTTTGACTCATCTCCCATCCCCCTTCACACCTAACTTTCCTAGCTGTCAAAGTGCTAAGGGTAATTTGAGCTGGTACCTACTGTGATTGACAGCTCACAGCAGGAGACTTGACTCATGTACTGTTTCCTTGTTCTAGCCTTTACTTTATGTACGGATAGGGGAAGGACCAGGGAGCTGTAACATCACAGCATGGGTGGGTTTTTATGACTGTAGTGGTGATGTCAGTTTGGGGAGGGAAATGGCCAGAAAACTACCTGTACTCAGTGGCCTTGACTACATCAGTGAATTGGAGACTTTTCCAGGGCGGGACAAGTTTTTTGAAAGTAAAACCAACATAATACTATAAGGTACTGCTCCAGTGGAGAGAAACGTTCAATTTAAAATATTTTAAATGCTGTACTGTTTATTCATTGCAGGGACAGTAAATAGGGAGAAAAGAGACAGAAAAATTGAGAATTTAATAATAGAATCCTATTGTTCTCCTTTAAAGCAAACTCAGATACCACTTTAGGCATAAAAAAAGGATTACTTCAAGGAAACCTCACCTCCATGACACCCAACATAAAAGCTTGCCACTCATAGGAATCAGTAAAATATGTTTTCCCTGTTACGAAACTCAAGTCAGCCCTGGGAGCTGGCTAAAATGAAGCAAATGTTAGCTTGTCTAACACAACATTAAGACCTAAAAGTAGAAGAAACCATTTTTCTGGGAGGTTTCTAATGCAACACTCTTTTTCAGAAACACTTTCACATTAGAATGCCATGAAAGAAGGTGACCCAAGAGCAGACATGCTAAAATGGTGGGCAACTAAACCTTGATGGAGCAATACAGGCCAAAGGAAAGAAACTCTCAAACATAGTAAATAAAATAAAAATACATACACACACCACTATCAATTAATGGGTGCTAGTGTGCTAGTCACGTTGTTCCCACCGACTAGAAAACATTTTCCATTTGCTTACACATGATTTTCTGAAAGCAGGCTCTAGTGCCTCCACTAGTACCCAATGCACACCCTCAGTAAACAGGTGCCTGAAAGGTATTAAGACCTTATTATCCAGGCAGTCAATTAAAAGTTGTCTGGAGTCAGAATGCATCAAACTCCCCTGTTCTTCTGTGAGTAGATCCACCCATGGTCAATTTCAAAAGGGAGAACCAGTGTCAGGCCAGAAGGAAGACATCATAATGGCCTTGGGAAATTCCCTCCGAATCTTCAGAAGCACCCTGGATAATCAATGGAAAGGGTGCAAAAGTATACAGGAACATTCCCCGCCCAACAAAAAGAAAAAAAAGCATCTGTCTTCTAAGCCTTCTTGTATGGAGACCGGTAACAGAATTTTGCCAGCTGATAATTCAAAAGCTCTACATTAGGAACTCCCCACAGATGGATCAGACTGTAGAAGGACCCCAACCTAGTTTCCATTCGTGAGAGTCTACCTTTGTCCTGCTCAGCTTGTCTGCCACACTGTGCAGCTATATCCTCTGCTAATATGGCTGATATACATGGTGGAAAAAGTCAGATTCCCCCTTGCTTGTTTAAGTGTACTGTTACACTTTTTCATGTGTGTGTTTTATTTCTGGATTTCTGGATATACTCCTGATGCTAAAGTAGCAAGTGGTTTGAAAAAGTACAGTTGTGTATACTTACCATAAATGCAGATGTTAGAGTGAATTCACTGTTGCAGTCATCGCATTTGGGTTATCCCTACCAGGGTAGCCCTCTGTCAGCCCGAATACCAGAGGCTTAGTATTTCTGCGTCGGTTGCTGTCGCTTCATGACTGAAGTCAGGTCGTCAGTAGTATAAAGTAAGGCAGCCAACGCCATTACATCAGTTTTTCTTGCCCTGTCAGAAGCCCCCCCAAGTGGGAGCCAGGTTAGGGTGGAAGAACCCCACCAGTAGAAAGTAAATACCAAAATGTTCCTTGCAAGGAGAGAGAGAGAGAAAAAAAAAAAGAGGGGGATGGCGGGAGGGAAACCAGAACTGCAACAGTGAATACACTAACTACATTTATGGTAAATGTTCACAACTGCACTATGTTCTTTGTGTTTCACTGTTGCAGTCATCACATTTGGGTTGATTCCCAAAGCTGAGGAAAAGGGTGGAGGCAGTCGAGGAGACTTGGGGGCTGGCTAGGATGCCCTGCAAGACTGCAGTGTCAAAGCCTGCCCTGGATTTGGAGAAGATAGGCAGGTGATAATGCTTGGTGAAAGTGTGAACAAATATCCAGGTGGCAGCCTCAAGATGTCCCTGGTGGTGACTTCTATGAGGAAAGCTGCAGAGGTGGAAGCTACTCTGGTGGAGTGAGTCCTGACCCCCTTAGAGGGAGGTTTTCAGTGTTGCTCGTAACAGAAATGGATGCAGTGTGCTATCCATTTGGAAATCGTTTGGAGATGGCTCTGCCCCCTGCCCCTGAAGCAAAGCTAACCAGTAATCGATCAAAATTTCTGAATGATTTAGTCCTGTCTAGATAGAATCTGAGCTGTCTGTGCACATCTAGAGAGTTCAGGATCCTTTCCCCCTTGTTTTGCGAGTTAGGGAAAAAGGTGGGCAAATGAATGGATTGGTTGAGGGCAATACTGGACACCACTTTGGGCATAAAGGATGGGTTAGTCCTGAGGGAAACCCTGTTAGCATGGAAGATGATGAAGGGCTCCACAGCCATGAGTGCTTGTAGCTCGGATACTCTTCTGGCTGACGTGATGGCCAGAAGAAAAGCAGTCTTCCAGGAGATACATTTTTAACTCAGCTGAAGATGCTGTTTCAAAGGGTGGCAGTGTGAGCTTTTCCAACACAAAGTTAAGGTCTCAAGCTGGGGTGGGTGCTCTTCTGGGTGGCCTCAAGTTGCTAGCCCCTCTTAGGACTTGTTTTATCACAGGGTCTGAGAAAAGGGGCTGCTCAGTGTGGAAATGAGCAGAGATAGCAGAGGCATGAATTTTAATAGAGGAAAAGAGAGACCACTATGTAGCAGGTCAGCTAGGTAATCCAGGATGAGGGGTAGGGAGGGCTGTGCAGTATCGGCTCCCTTAGACCGAATCCAGGTGCAGAACCTTTTCCATTTGTCAGCCTAAGACTTTCTAGTACTAGGGTATCTGGCCTCACGTTCATCTAAAACCGATTTACTGAGGTTGGCAGACTGATCAGTGGTCAGGGAATAAGCCAGGCTCCCAAATTGAGTGTCTGCAATTGGAGATGCATGAATTCTCCTTCCCTCGGGGTCAGGAGGGTTGGGGTCTGATTGAGATGCCATGGTGGAAGTGGGACAGGCTGCAAAGCAGTAGATACATGTGCTGGCGAGGCCAGTCTGGAGCAATAAGAACTGCAGTACCCTGGTGATGAAATGTAGTGGAGGAAATGCACAGACCGATAGATTGACCCAGGGGAAGGATAGGGCATCCACTTTCCAAGCCATGCAGTGATGTTCCCTGGTGCACAATTCCTGAGCTGCTGGTTGGTGTGGGAAGCAAAGAGGTTGACATTCAGGGTGCCTCATTTCTGAGTTATTAGGGTGAAGGTTCTTTTGTCTAGCTGCCACTCGTGTGGATCCAGAAGATTTCTACTTAAGTGGTCTGCCATAGAGTTTAGAGAACCTGGCAGGAATTGTGCTAAAAGGTGGAGTTACATGACCGAGACTGTGTACCAAAGGGTCATGGCCAGCCTGCATAGAGGACAGGAAGGAGTCCCTCCCTGCTTGTTGATATACCACATCACAGTGGTGTTGTCCGTTTTGATCAGGGGTGCCTCTGGAGAGAGAGAGAGAAGGGCCCTGAAAGCTGTCAATGCGTGCTGGGCAGCCAACATCTCTTTCTGGTTGATGTGCAGATGGATTTGCTGTGGGCTTCATTGGCCCTGTATGCACCTGCCGTCCAGGTGTGCACCCCAGGCATAGTCTGATGCATCTGTGTTGAGGGACTGGGTGGCAGGGGTTGGTGAGAAAGGTAGTCCCTTGTTGTGGGAGCATGCTGCTGCCCACCAAAGAAAATCTTTCCTTAGGCAAGGCATCACTGGTATAAAGAGTTTCCAGATCTTGAGTGTGTTGGTACCAATGAAGTTTCCTCATATGCAGTCTGGCATATGGAATGAGTAGAATGTAAAATGCCATGAACCCCAGAGCTTGCAGGATTTTCCTTACAGGTAACTGGGGTCTAGTGGCTAGTTGAGAGAAGTAGGCTGTCAGGTAAGCTTGCTTTTCCGGTGTAAGGAATGCCATCTGGGATGCAGTGTCCACGCTTGCTCCCAGAAATATAATCCATTGGGTTGGTACTTGTCTGGATTTCTTTTCATTGATAGTGTACCCTAGGGAGGCCAGTAGGGACTTTACAAAGGCCAGGTGCTTCAGCAGCTTTTCCTGTCTGCCTGAACTAGGCAGTAGTCCAAGTATGGGTAAATTTGGATATTCCTTTGTCTGCAAAAGGCAATGGCAGGAGCCAGACATTTTGTGAAAACTCTGGGAGCAGTAGATAAGCCAAAGGGAAGTGCAGAGAACTGAAAGTGCAGGGATCCTGCCCTGAAACGTAGATATTTCCTGAATGATTCTCTGATAGGGATGTGGAGGTAGGACTGTTAGGTTTAGCTAGCCAAGCATGCTTGGAGAGCATGGGTAGCAGCTGCTAGAGGGTAAGCATCTTGAATTTTGCTATGATCAGTAAAGTGTCTAGAATGAATAGAGGATGGGGCAACAGGTGCCTTCTTTTCTGGGTACCAGAAATAGTATGGAGTAGAAACCTTGGTATCTGTTCTGCAGGAACGTGCTCTATTGCCCTCAGAGAGCGGGGAAAGATCTTGCTTTTGCACCTCTGCCCACTGGTTTGGCGATAGATCTGTGAACCCTTCTGGGGTTGGAAGAATGTGGAAAGGAAATTTGTATCCCAGGGACACTATGTTGAGGACCCAGCAGTCATTGGTAATGGTGACCCAGGTACTTGCGTGAAAGGAGATTTTTCCCCTAGGGGTAAGTGCAGGTGGGCAGAGGGAGGGGGTGAGGGAGGAGAGTCATTGTGAGTTCTTACCATGAGGGGTGGCTTAGAACTTCCTGGTTTTGAAGTGGAGGAATTCCACTGTTTAGATCTCTGCATTCCCTGTGGCTGCTGCCTGGCGGGGGGGGGGGGGGTCTGCTTCCCCAGGGTCTGGGCTGAACTGACCTGGTGGGAGCAGGTAAGGACCAGTGCTTGGAGGGGAAATGCCTGCTGAACGTGTAGGAAATCCTTAACTGTCTGCATAGATTTAGCTTTTTCTTCCATCTTTAAGACCTCCTCTGCCTTAGTGCCAAATAAGTTGTCTTTGTGCAAGGGTGCATCCAATATTTTTGATTTAACATGGTCTGGCAAGGGCTGTTCCTTAAGCCATACATGTCTAAGGACAGAACCAGTGGACTGCTGCCCTGCAAGAAGCTTCTAGGGAGTTAAAACCACAGTGTAAGGTGTGTGCTTAGTCACTTGACTTGCAGAATGCATCAACTCTAGTAACTATTTTCTGCACAAGCAGGAAAGGAAGATGCCATGGAATTCCTCAGACAAAGTTGCTGAAATTTTAACATATGGAACTGGAAATTTAGTGCTCTGACAGCAAGAGTAGCAGAGGTGTATACATTTTTTTTACCCCCATCTGTCTAGTGCTCGGGAATCCTTTTCCAAGGGGGTGGGATTCTTAGCAGAGGTTGCTTTCATTACTTTAGGCCCTTGAGAAATGACCTCAGGGTCAGCAGTAGGGTTTTTGAAAAGAAATGTGCGAGTCAGGGACTCTAATACCCATCAGGTTTTCAGGGTGCAGGAGGGAGGGTGTCAGGAGTCTAACTGGATTCCGGGAAAACATCATCCACAACATCCAGAAATGGGGGAATGGCCAGGGGTCTGTGCTGTGGAAGATTCAAGAATTCTCAGAGTCTCTTTTTAGACTGAGGGTAGTCCTGACATTCCTATTGAAAACGCTCCCTTACGGTATGAAGGGTTCCCCAAAGGAAAAGTCTTCGGGTGGAGAGTCTGAAGAAATGGAATCCTCTACATGAGAATCCTCAAAAGCAGAGAGGGGATGCAGGTCTTCATATTCAGATGCATCAGACTCCTGTTCAGACAAAACTACTGGGGACAGATCTCTTTTCCTTTTGGAAGGGGTAGCTTGGCTTCCCCTGATCAGCATAAGGTTGTCTGCCATTTTTAGCATTTGAGACGAAGGCAAGGAAGCAGGTGCCCGAGACTGGGTAGTCAGTTTCTTGGGTGTGGTTCATACCCTGGGCCTTAGAAACTTGGCAGTTTTCGAAAGAACGGTAGATGCAAAAGAAGTCTTTGTGTGTCAAAAATCGGTAGTGTGAAGTACTTCCTTGGAAGCCAGTGCCTGCTCAGCGGCTCCAGACCCATCCAAGGATGAGACAACAGCAAGATCCTTAGTCGAAGATGAGTTTTGCGGCATACCGGACTCCAAAAGGGTCCTGGTAGCGGCCTGCAAATCCAAAGAAGCGGGCATCAGGGGCTGTGAAAGCACCTCACTGAGAACCGGAGAACTGACGACTAGCTTAACAGAAGAGTCGGTAGGTTTGGACCTGTGCAATCTGTCTATCCTTATGTTTTTTCAGAAGATCTGCTATTGGATGGCTTACAGAAGCCATATCGGAATTAGAGGACAAAGGAAAAATATCTAGCTACAATAAGGGCCTGACTATGTATAGTTCTGGCATTAAAGAACAAAAGCAACCGTGAGGAACGTCATGGTCTGGGCCTAAGCAAGTGACGCAATAAGAATGAAAGTCTAGGTGTGGTATTTGCTTTACGAGAGACAATTGTTACCTTTTTCTGACATGGCTTAGTGCAAGAAAGAAGGATCCCCAACAGGGTACTTAGCTTTAGAAGACATCGGCTTCAATTCGGAAAAAGAAACTCAGGTAGCAGCCGACCGGCACTCATGTGAACTGCTTCGGCTTTGGGCTCCTCGACAAGAAAGACTGATGTAATGGCATGAGCTGCCTTACTTTATACTACTGACGACCTGACGTCAGTCCTAAAGCAACAGCAACCGACACAAACACCAAGCCTCTGGTATTCGGGCCGGCCGAGGGTTACCCTGGTAGGGATAACCCAAATGTAATGACTGCAACAGTGAAACACGAAGAACATCAAAACAGATTATAAATTTTTATTGACATTTTACTTTTACTGTTGACCTGATTTTTCCTTATAACCACAAAATGATGCCTAGTTAGGTATTGACAATAATTTGCATACACATGCAAAGCATTCTGGCTAATCAAAATAATATTTTAGAGAACAGCTACTTATTTGCATTATGGTTTCACTAACAGAGCATCATGTGTGTAAAACATTTGAAGCATGGGTGTTCCATTAGCTTATACAGTGTATATAGGTAAGTAAGGGATTATGGTTACTCTTCCATGACATCATGTTAGGCGTTTTCAGTTTCAAGAACGTTTTAAAGGAGCAGTGCTTATAAATGGAATGAATTGTGAAAATAGTGCACTATTTGCCACAAACAATGTAAAATCTGGATATGGTAAGGAGATTACTCACACTATTAATGGATGGTTCTTTCCATTTGCTAAGGAAAGCTCTGCACTGAAATACACTAACATACAAAATCATTGTGGTATAGTCTGCAACAACTAGTCTAACAACTTGAAGTGGTCCTGGGGACCACAGGTGATTCAAAGATTTGAGTGCCTTGATAACGGCAAGCATCTCTTCTATTTATGCGCTTGTGTCTGTCGTTGCACCCCAGATAGCTTCCACTTGTATCGCCCTTGACGCTACTTGCCAGACAAACTCAAAGGTGTCTATGGTGCCTGACAGCTTTGGACCAAGAGGAAAGAAGGGACACCTAATTAAGGGATATTTGATATCACCACCAAGCGATTTCTCTTCTCAGAAATCCCAGAACTGGAAACCGAAGAGATAATGGATGTTAGTACTGGGACCAGAAAGATTTCAAATATTGCATCTTTCTTATGTGGAGTCTTGCCAGAGATACCATGAGAATCACACATGCCATTTGATCCAAAATCCTGAGGTATTCCCCTCAGTGACCAAGACCAGAGTGGAACAACTTGGAAATGAATCTAAATATAGATCTATTTTTTTTTCCTGGGGAAGAAAAGTTCTTCGTACCAAGGTGTCTAGCAGACACCCAAGGAACACAATCCTGTGTGAAATGGTCAAAAAAGACTTCTGAAAGTTCTCTTCAAATTCCAGCCTGTACAAGAGATCTCGCAACCCAGTGAGAGATTCTGGAAACTTCTAAAAAGACTCTGGAATGATAAGCAAGCTGTCTAAATATGGAAAAATTAAGATACCCTGTGGCCTGCAATGGGCTTTAACAGGAGCAAGACATTTTGTGAAACATTCTTGGAGTAGTGGACAGCCAGAAGCCCAAGACGGACAACTAAAAATGTGATCCAGGCACACGAAATGGTGGGAAATGACTGAAGTCTAGATAAGTAGGGATGTGATAAACATCTTAAATATAGTGTTATCAGGAAACTTGAATGAGGGAGTAGAGGAAACAGGTTGCAAAGTGACAGCATTTTGAACTTGGGTACCATCACAAAAGAGTTCAGGAAAGAAAGGTCCAAACACAGGTCTCTAAGAATTCTCTCTTTGGCACCAAAATATCCTTGAATTAAAAACCTTTCCTAACCTGGGAAAGAGGAACTGGTTCTATCACTCCCTAGGTTAGCACATGATGAAGCACACAGGGAAATAAGAGTCTCATCTGGTGGATAAGGAATTATCCTCTGAAAAGGAGGCATTTCCTCCCACTGCCATCTCTAACCTTGATGAATGATCTTCAGAACCCATGTCTGAAACTATTTGCTGCCAAAGAGAAGTGAGAATTTAGACTTTCTGAACTGCCAGGGAAGGATAGGGGGAATAAATCACTTAAATAGTCATTACAACTTGGACTGTCTGGTTTTAGGAGGCTCCTGAACTCTTTTTGGAAACTCTATCATTTCCTCCTAGAATTTACCTGCATTTTTGTTGTTTATTTTGCTTTTTGCCAAAATTGGATGAGGTGTTAGAGACTCCCTCTACCAATTTTGGAAAAGGAGGTCTGAAACATCTTAGAGATTCCTTGCATCAACTTACCCATTGCCTCTGCAGCAGAGATGAAAAAATACATCTCGATCCAAAAAGCGAATGTAAAATGTCATTTTTAACATCTGAGGTTCTGAGAACGCAGCCAGACAAACCTCAACACAATACCAGTGGAAAAGCCCTTGAAGGCTTATCAACTGAATCATACATATACTGTAAATACATTAGTGACTTGTACAATAGGAGAAACAAAATTTAAAAGCAGAGTTTTCCTCACAAGAAGAAACTACAGTTAAAACAAAAAGTACAGTTGTGTACCTACCATAAATGTAGATGTTAGAGTGTATTCACTGTTGCAGTCATTACACTTGGGTTATCCTGCTGTCAGGCTACCCGCAGTTGGCTACCCGCAGTCGGCCTGAATTCCAAAGTCTTGGTCCAGCGTCAGTTGCTGTCGCCTCTTCCCTGACATCAGTGCGCCAGGGGTATAAAAGATGCAGCAGACGCCATTTTCTTCAGTTTTTCTTGCCCCAAATGTCAGGTGCCCCAAATTGGTAGGCTAAAAATTTATGGCAATAAGTATGCATGCAATAAACATTTCCTTCATCTACAAGCAAATACACCACATAGGTTGTATAGGATAGAGAAGTACAGATAAGTCCCAGCAAAGAAAAGGGGGATGGTGGGTAACCTGGACTGCAACAGTGAATACACTCTAACATCTACATTTATGGTACGTACACAACTGTACTATGTTCATGTTTCACTGTTGCAGTCATTACACTTGGGTTTAATCCCAAAGCTGAGGTAGGGAGGCTGGGCCTAAATAGGATTAGGAAAGGCTACAAGGCCCTGCAAAGCTGCAGTGGCAAAGCCCGCTCTGGATTTATAGTAGAGAGGTAAATGGTAGTGCTTTGTGAAAGTGTGCACTGAACTCCAAGTTGCAGCCTCTAAAATGTCTTTGGTTGGTACCCCTCTGAGGAAGGATGCTGATGTGGCTGCTGCTCTGGTTAGCATGTGGTCTGATGTCCTTAGGAATTGATTTGCCATGTTGTGAATAATGGAATAGAATGTAGTGGCCTATCCATTTTGAAATGGTCTGCTTTGAGATAGGCTTTCCTTGTGATCCTGCAGCATATGCCACTAAGAGCTGCTCAGTCTTTCTGAAAGCCTTAGTTTTGTCCAAGCAGATGTGTAGCTGTCTGTGTACGTGCAAAGAATGCAGGAGTCTCTCACCCTTATTCTGTGGGTTTGGATAAAAAGTTGGCAAATGAATGGTTTGGTTAAGGGCCACACTGGACACTACCTTAGGCATAAAATATGGTGTTAGTCCTCAGAGAAACCTTGTCTGGATGGAAAATGAAAGGTTCCATAGCCATGAGAGCCTGTAACTCTGAAACTTGTCTTGCAGAGGTTACTGCTAGGAGCAGAGCTGTTTTCCGAGATAAGAACTTTATTTCAGCTGTATTAGCTGGCTCAAAAGGCGGCAATGCAAGTTTCTCCAAGACACAGTTGAGGTCCCATGTAGGTATTGGTGCTCTCCTTTGAGGTCTTATGTTTTTGACCCCCCCTGAGGTATTGCCTTAGTAAAGGGTGAGAAAAAATAGGTGGTTCCATATTGTAATGAACTGAAATGGCAGAGGCATGGATTTTAATTGCTGAGGATAGGCCTTTGTTCAACATCTCAGTTAGGTATTGTAAAATCTGAGGAATATTTGGTACCAGCGTGTCAATTTCTTGTGCCTGGTTCCAAGCACAGAATCTCTTCCATTTTTCTGCATAAGATTTTCTGGTACTTGGCCTCCTGGCCTCCAAAATAACATCCATCACTGCTTTAGAGAGAAGTGTGTTCTGAATGGCTACATTATTTGCCATGCTGCCAGATTTAGGGTCTTGAGTTGGCTGTGCAGGATCCGATTGTTTTATTGAGTCAGCAAATGAGGAATCAGAGGCAATGTCCAGGCTGGGCCTTGAGACAAGCTCTTTAGGATTGGGTACCAGTGCTGGCGTGGCCAGTCTGGGGCAATCAGAATAATTTTTGTCTTCTTTTGTCTGACCTTTAGGAGTACCTTGGGAAGGAGAGGCAGAGGAGGAAAGGGGTATACTGTTAGGGCTTTCCAGCTGAATGATGGAGCATCCACTTTCCATGCTTGCTTGTGATAAGTCCTTGTGCAGAATTTCTGTAGTTGGTAGTTGTGAGGAGAGGCAAAAAGATCTATGTCTGGGCATCCCCATTTCTTTGTCATCATGCTGAAGACTTGTGGATCCAGTTTCCACTCGTGGGGATCCATAATGTTTCTGCTTAGTCTGCCAGAGTATTTTTCTTTCCTGGCAGGAATTGTGCTTGCAAATGTACTTGATAAGTCAATGCTGTGTCCCACAAAGTCATGGCTTGTCTGCAGAGGGGGTAGGAATGTGTGCCTCCCTGCTTGCTTATGTACCACATGACTGTAGTATTGTCCGTCCTTATCAGTAGTTTTCCTGGATGAAGAAAATCCTTGAAAGTTGTCAGGGCATTTTGAACAGCTAGCATCTCTTTTTGATTGATATGAAGATGCATTTGGCTTGAGGGCCATGTGCCCCAAATACATTTTCCTGCCATGTGGGCCCCCCAGGCATAATCTGAAGCATCTGTTATTGACTGCCTGGTTGTGGGTAGGTTGAATGGCTGTCCCTTGTTGAGGTGACAGGACTGTGCCCACCATCAAAACTCCTGTTGAAGGCAAGGAATGAGGGTAATCAATGTTTCGAGGCTATGGCAATGTTGAGTCCAAACACTTTTTAGATACCATTGTAGTTTCCTCATATGCAGTCTGGCATATGGAATTAGCAGGATGCCATGAAGCCACAGGCCTGCAGAACTTTTCTTGCAGTTAACTGGGTCTTTGTTGCCAACATTGTGAAGCAAGAGGTCCGTTGCCTTTGTCTGGCGTGAGATAAGCCATCTGGGCAGTTGTATTTAAGCTTGCACCCAGGAATATCATCTCTTGAGAGGGTACTAATTTTGATTTATTTTCATTTACTGTGTACCCTAGGCATATCAATAATCTTTTTACAAATGCCAGGTGTTCTAGTAGAATGTCCTTGTTCTCTGCTTGAATTAGGCAATAGTCTAAGTAAGGATATATTTGAATTCCTTTGTCTGCAATATGCAATTACTGGTGCCAGGCATTTTGTGAAGACCCTGGGCGCAGTAGATTAGCCAAAGGGCAGTGCAGAGAATTGGTAGTGCATTGAGCCAGCTATGAATCTGAGGTATCTTCTGCAAGACTGATTGGTACATGCAGGTATGCCTCTTTTAGGTTCAAAGTTACAAGCAAAGCCTTTTTGCCCAGCATGGGCAGAAGCTGCTGCAAAGTCAATATTTTGAATTTTGGAATGTCCAGAAATGTACTTAGGAGAGACAGGTCCAGTATTGTCTCCAGACTTTGTCCCTTCGGGGTACCAAGAAAAGTAGAGTAAAATCCTTGTCCCTGCTCTTGCTGTGGTACTGGCTGAATGGCCCACATATCCATGAGGGATGAAACTTGTTTTTGTGCCTCCGCCCACTGATTGTGTGGCAGGTCTAGCATACCTTTTGCCCTTGGCAGGGTGTGAAAATGGAACCTGTAGCCCTGGGACACTATATTCAAGACCCATTTGTCCTGGGTGATAATGTGCCAGGGTGATCATGTGCCAGTTTTGAGAAAAAAGTGCTAGTTTCCCCCTCCTAAGGGGGCTGCTAAAAGATAAGTGCTTGATGCTGGCAGAGGGAAGTCATTGGGACCGTTTCCTGTAAGGCTGTGATTTGTCTTCTCCGCTTTTGGAGGTAGAAAGCGCCCCACTGTTTAGGCCTGTATGAGCCCTGGGGTTGGGATCTGCCTCTAGGGCGTCTGTATCTGCCTCTTTGTGGTCTGTCTGACACTGGAAAGGACTAATTCTTTGTAGGCCAGTTCCTGCGTAATCTGGGTGGCTGTACCTGTAAGAAATCCTTTACTGTTTGCATGGATTTTGCTTTGTCCTCCATTTTCTTGAACACCTCCTCTGCTTTAACACCAAATAAAGTATCATGCTGTAATGGAACATCTACTAATTTTGCCTTAACATGATCAGACAGAAACTGTTCCTTTAACCAAGCATGTCTTCTAAATGACAGAACCCGTAACTGAGGCCCTGCAAGAGGCCTCTAGAGAATCAAAACCACATTGCAATGTATGCTTTCCCGCTTGTTCAGTTGCATGCAATAAATCCTGCATTTCCTTATTTTCTGTACAATCAGAATTTGCCAACATTTTTTGTTTTAGCAGTGACATTAAGTATTGCTGATATTTAGGCATATGAAATTGACAATTTAAGGACCTCATAGCCAAAGTAGCAGAAGTGTAAACTTTTTTCCCCCATCTGTCTAGTGCCCTAGAATCTCTGTCAGAGGGGATAGGGTTTTTTGCAGTAGAAGCCTTAACCCCTTTGGGATCCTGAGAAATAGTTTCTGGATCAGCAGCAGGGTTTTTATAAAGACATTTACGTGGGTCTGGAACCCTGTAGTATCCGTCTGGTTTTACAGGGGCAGGGGGTAAAGAGTCAGGTAAAAGGGTGGACTCTGAAAATACATCTACAATGTCTAACACAGGGGGAATAGCAAGTGGCCTGTGCTGAGGTAGTAAAAGGAAATCTCCAGGCCTGTGCTGAGGTAGTAAAAGGAAATCTCCAAGCCTTTTCTTTGAATCTGAGTAGTCTTGACTCTCCCAGTGGAAGTGCTCCCTCATGGTATGCAGGGTTTCCCCAAAATGAAAAATCCTCAGGAGGAGAGGCTGAAGGAATAGATTCTTCAGCATCAGAATCCTCATAGGGAGGAAGAGAGTATTCCTGCTCAGAAGAGGAATCAAGAGGAAATGGAAACCTGACCTGAAGATTCATATTCTGTCTCTTGCCTAGGCCTCTTATCAGTAGGGGGATGGGTACCCCTGATCAAGGTAATTAGGTCTTCGGCCATTTTGAGCATCTGTTTTTTTAGGCATGGAAGCCTGTCCAGGAGAATGCTGTGCTTGTTTCTTTGTCTTTAAAGCTGCTTTAGTCTTTGCTTTAGAAGCTGAAGAAGGCTTTACATATAACTATGTAGGTCTGAAAACACCCTCAGAAGCCGATGCCTGCTCAGGGGCTCCGGAACCATCTGAGGGAATAGTTTCAGAGTGTCCAATACCTTGAGTATCCAGAGGCCTAACTGGCTCCACATGGGAATCGGCAGCGGCCTGTGGCTCTGAGGTAGCGGGGTGTCAGGGGCTGCGAAAGTGCCTCACTGAGAACCAGCGACTGGCTTAGCGAAAGCCTCGCCGTTGGTTTTGGACCTCGGATGCCTGTCCTTTTCCTTCTGCTTTTTATACACTCCGGTCGTCGGTTGTTCCGACGGCATCATATAATTGAATCTTCAGCCAAAGTAATGAAAGGCAAAATTGTACAGACGCTTAATAGTGCATTGGCTAAATCTAGTGCAAAACCAACAGCTAGCAACGTTGTGATCAGGGCCTAGGCAAGGAATACAGTAAGAGTAGAAATCCTTACGAGGTATTTGCTTCCCACAAGAAATAAAATTGTTAACTTTCTGACATCGGTCTGGAGCAAGAAAAAAAAAAAGTTTCCCCAACGGGGTACTTGGCTTTAATGAAGACTTTGGATCTGGAATTCGATTTTGAAAATCTCAGGAGTCGGCCGACCGGCACTTGCGAACTGCTTTTGCTTCGGGCACCGTGCAGCAAGAAAGACTGAAGAAAATGGCGCTGGCTGCATCTTTTATACCCCTGGCGCACTGACGTCAGGGAAGAGACGTTAGCAACCGACGCCAGACCAAGACTTTGGAATTCAGGCCGACTGCGGGTAGCCTGCCAGCAGGATAACCCAAGTGTAATGACTGCAACAGTGAAACACGATGAACATCTGAAGATGGCGCTGGATGCCCTCCCTATACTCTGATGTCTAGACAGTCTTCGGACGTCCATCAGCTAGGGACGATGCTAAGAGTTTGGAAATTGGGCAGGTCTTAGGATTCTGCACTGCAGGAAGACCCAAGAATTAGTACTGCAATACTGACAACAAAGGACATCAAACTTCAACGAAGGAGCCTGACAATTCAAAAATCTGAAAATCAAGGTTGCAAAAACAGTTTTTTTTTCCCCATACTTAAATCTTATCCTTATCAGGAAAGCAGAACAGGAAATAATGCTCAAGCGCAGCAGAAGGATTAACAAACTATAACTGCTGGGTCAGGTCTCTGAAGTGTGTACAAAAACTTAAGACTGAACAAGTTTATACATACCCCCTGCCTTTTTGGGGGCAGCTGGCTGACTATTGGGAAAATTACAGGCAGTAAGACATACATCCTCCAAAGATCACAGAAATGGTGGAATAGGTGAAGGTTTTGGAAATTCTATGACAGTTCACAGTGTTTTCTGATGGACTGAGAAAGAAAAGTTGTGCAAGAACTTACCATAATCATAGATGTCCTTCTCTTCCATGTTGCAGTATTCTGCATATGGGCACGTGCCAAAGTTCACTGAGAAAGGGTGGTTGGTATGGAAGCAGATTCCAGGAACCCATGCAGGATAGCCCTAGCAAACCCTGCCCTGGACCTAGAGATGTGGTCTACTTTGTAGTGTTTGGTGAAGGTATGAACTGAAGACCAGGTGGCTGCCTCCAGAATAGGTGGCGTCCAGGCCCTTCAAGAAAGTCCCAGAGGATGCAATGGCTCTAGTGGAGTGGGCTCTTACTGTACCCTGAAGTGATTTACCATGGTGCTGGTAACGGAAGGTAACAGTCTTGGAGATCCAAGTTGAAATGGTCTGTTTGGACACAGCCTTCCTTAGTGCCCTAGAGTGGAAAGATACAAAAAGTTGGTCAGTCTTTCTGACAGAATTAATCTAATTTGTCTGCGAACATCCAGGGAATAAAGTATTCTTTCATTTCTTCCTTGGGGGGGTTGGATAAAAAACAGGTAAGATGATGGCCTGATAGAGACAGGTCATGGACTACCTTGGGCATGAAAGATGGACTTGTCCCGAGTGTAACCCTGTTTTTGTGAAAGACAAGAAAGGGAGGGGTAGCCATTAGTGCCTGGAGCTCTGATACCCTTCTGGATGAAGTGATGGCCACTAGAAGGACTGTCTTCCAGGTGCAAAGCTTTAGGGAAGCTTGATCATCAGGTTCAAAGGGTGGCAGTGTAAGCTTCTCCAGCACATAGTTAAGATGCCAAGGAGGTGGTTTCTGGGGGAGTCTGAGATGTGGGACCTCTTTGAGGAAGAGTTTCGAAGGAAGCCTGGATGCCAAAGAGGAGTCCATGGGTAGGCATGCAGAGATGGCAGACAGGTGTGCCTTAATAGATGACAAGGCCAAGCCAGTCTGAAGCAACTCACACAAATAAGACAGCACTAGGGGAAGGTCACTGGTAAGCAGATCCAGCTGTTTATTTTGACACCAAGTAATGAACAGTTTCCATTTATACAGGTATGATTTTCTAGTGTTAGGTTTTCTGGCCTCCTGCAGGACACTGACATTGAGCACATCCTCACTGTAAAGGCATCTGTATGGGATCCGAAGCCTATCCTCCATAGGGTCAGGTGTAGCAGCTGCCACTGTGGGTAGATTAGAGATCCCTTGCGTTGTGCGAGAAGGTCCACTCTGTGAGGTAACTGGTTCCCCTTACTCCAATTGTCCAAGAGCAATCACCACAAATGCTATCAGGGCCAGTAGGGAGTCACCAACAAGATTTTCGGATTGTCCTGCTGAATCTGTAGCAGGACCCTCTGAATGAGCAGGAAGGAGAAATGCATAAAGGTATTTCTCCTTCCATGAGATAGTGAAGGCATTTGTTGCCAGTGCCTGTGGGTCTGGTGTCCTGGTGCAGTATCCAGGAAGTTGCCTGTTGTTGGGCAGAGGCAAACAGGTCTATTTGAGGTGTACCCCATCCCTGTGAGCATCCATTCATGATTGACTGTGCTGGTTCTGCTCAAAAAATCTGCTTGGGAATTGTGGAGACAGGGAATGTATGCTGCTTTCAGGGTAATTCCCTGGGAAGTGGCTACTTCCCACACTAGTATAGCAAGTCTGCAGAGTAGGTAGACTTGGTCCCTTCCTTGTTTGTCGATATACCACAGGACTACGGTGTTGTGGATTGCCCTCATTTCTCTGGCATTGAAGTGTTCCGTCTTCTGCCTGTATGTCCACAGCGATGAATTTTTCGATGGCCGAGAGTGACCCCCCACCTCAGGTCTGAGGCATCTGTATGCATGACCTGAGAAGGCTGAGGTGGTTGGAGGGGGGAGTCCTGGGTTGAAATTCACCTGAGCCAACCACCACAAGATCTCCTGTTTTAGGCATGGATGCAAGGGCACAATGTGCTCCAGTGGGTGGTTGTGCTGCTTCAAGACAAAGCGTAGGTACCACTGTAGTTTTCTCGTGTAACCAAGCTAAGGGTAGCATGGGAATGGTAGCTGCCATGTAACCCAGAAGCTTGAGGCACTGCTTTTCAGTCAGATGAGGGGGGGGGTGTAGAATCCCTTTCAGGTGTTCTGTAAGAGAACTCACCTTTGCTGGGGGCAAGTATGCCTCCATCAAATCTGTGTGGATTCTGCACCCTAAGAACACGTCTTGGGTCAGTGTGAGGTTGGACTTTCGGAAGTTTATCTGGAACCCAAGAGCCTGTAGGAGAGACGCCACAAACTGGATATTGGTTAGGAGTGTTTTTGGCTGGCAGCATGTAAAAGCATTTCATCCAGGTATGGGAATATCTGTATCCCTTTTGTCCTACAAAAGGCCATTACCGGAGCCGTGCATTTGGTGAAGTCTCTGGGTGCTGTTGAAAGTTCAAAATGCAAGGCAGAAAACTGCAAATGTGATGAGCCCACTAAGAATCTTAAGTATTTTCTGTGTGGGTCTTATGGATGTGTAAGTAGGCATCCTTGATGTCTAGTGTAGCTAGGAAGCCTTTGCACACAAGAGGGAATAGAGCTGGCAGTCTCACCAGTTTGAAAGTTGGCACCTTTAAGAAAGGATTGAGCCTTGAATGGTCTAGGATGGGGTCTTCAATGGCCCTTTTCTGGAAACCAAGAAAATACTTGAGTAGAACCCTTTTCCAAATTGGGAGGGAGGAATTCTTTCTGTAGTGCCCTGGTTTAAAACGGGCTGTAGTACTGGTAGCAGGATGGGCAGCTGGTGAGCAAGAGATCATGGCCTGCCTAGATTTACTGGAGAGGTTATCCATGACAGGTAGTAACCATCTTGGAGGATGGAGAGGACCCACTTGTCTGAAGTGACCAGATTCCAAACAGGAAGGCAATAGGAAAGGTGACCAGACAGTGGGATGGAAGCAGCTTGTGGGTTGGCAGGTAGTCAGACACTACCTGCCCTGTCCTGAAAGGGCATCCTTTGACTAGAGGTGGGAGATGCTCTAGCTGAAGGATTTTTCTTTCTTGCCTGCCTGTGTCTAGTTTGAAGAACAGGACTGGAGTATTTCCTGATGAAATCTGTTTTCGCAGGATAATTTTGTAAAAATGTAGGTAGAGAGGAAACTAGCAGATGTTTAAGATCCTGCGTCTTTTCCTTTTTGTTGCAGGGATTTGAAAATATCTGCTACTTTTGAGCTAAATATGGCAGCATTGTCAAGTAGTGTATCACTGAGCTTAGCTCTGACATCTGGCAGGGGTTGTAAGCGCAGCCAGGAATATCTGCGAAGTGCAGAAGCTAAAGCTGGTGACCTGCTGAGGATTCTGTAGCATCATAGCTACATTTAATTGAATGCCTGGTGACTTGGCACGCAACGGCCAATAAAGACAAAGCTGATCTGGCGGAGGAGTCTGGAATGCCTGCCAACAGTTTGGTGGCAGAGTCTAGAAGAGAGAGGGAGTACTTTGTCATAAGAGTCTGGTAAATAGTAGCTCTAAATGCCAAAGTGGAAGAGGTGTAAATCTTTTTGCCTAACCTTTCCATACTTCTGCTGTCTTTGTCAGCAGGAAGGATGGTGGTGGTAGGCAAGACTTTGGAAGTTAGTCTGTGGAGACAGAAATGGTAGCTGGATCTGCAGGAGGGCACTTGATACAGTGCTTAGCTGAATCTAGGACTTTGTACATTCCGTCTGCTCCACAGGGAGCATGAGTTTGAGAGTCCGGATTGAGAGATGCAGAAGAAACGGCATCTAAAAAGGCAGGCAGTGTAGGAAGAATAGCCAAAGGGCTTGGTGTTTCCATTTGAATAAGAGCATAGTACCCCTTTTGCATTTCAGACATATCTGCGGATTCCGATTTGAAGTGTTCCTTCATTTTAAAAATAGATTCAGAGAAGGTCAAATCTTCAAAAGGGGAATCTGGGTCTACAAGATTCTTCCTCTGGGGATCCATATCCCAAGGGAGAAGAGAGTTGTTAATTATAAGAGAGGGAATCAGAGGAATCTGAACAGATGTCCTCTTCCCTAGTAACTGGTACGGCAGGTTGAGACCTAGGGCTAAGGACAGGAGAAGATGCAGAAGCAGCTGATGTAGGCCTCAGGGCTATGAAAGCTAAGAAAAGGCTTTGGCTAAAGGCATGCCAGTCTGGAATACTTTCTGCTGGCTGAAAGATATGCTTCCTTTTTTCTCTCCTCGAGAGTCCCAACGGGCATCTGTTTAGGAACAGACGTTAAAGTCTGAGGCAGGGAAACGAAGGTTCCCCCGAATATGCTGGTTCCCCTCTGTGTCCGAAACTGTCGCCAGAATAGCTTCTGTGGATGTGCTCTCGCTCACTGATAGTACAGATTCCTCAGAGGTAACTGCAACATCCGGTGAGACGGATCCGGGTCCAGATCCTGAGACCAGGCCGATGTCAGCCACAGGCTGTAGATCGCCCAGAAGAGGCTCAGCAAGTGTTGCAGGCTACAAAGATCTGGCCTTTTTTGGCGATTCAGAGGAGACATCCAATAAGCCCTCCATACACAAAGCAAGTTGTTTTAGACATTGGTTCTTTAAGTACAAACTGAACACATGCAAAAGACTGCTAAACGTTTTCTGAACAAACGCCTGACAAATGGGGCAGACCTTATAATCGTGCGACCGTCTAAGACGGAACAAACGCTTATAGTGGGGGTCTTTATGAGGGATCTGACAGCCGCACTGACATTTACCTTTTCTGGATGACATGAAAAGGCAGCAATACAAAAGAAAGACCTGAAAAGGTCCCCAACAAGGTGCTTAGCTTGAAACTTGAATGAGTCGTCAGTGAAAGCAAGAACACTTGACATACGACTGGCAGCTGGAAAGTTCTAATGGCTAGTGTGTGCCAAAGTCAAGTATGGCCCACGTACTCTCACCTAGACCCGACATCTTGCACACCTAGGTGGGACTGAAAGCTTTTGGATACAGGCTGCATGTACGCGACACTAGAAGAGTAAACCCATATGCAGAATACTGCAACACAGGAATAGGACATACCTCTGTTCTCTCACTGAAAATATTACATATTCTGGAAATAGCCTAAGAGTAAGAGGAAACCCCCACAGGGAGAATCAAAAACGGAGCTCTTCTCAAATTCTTCTCCTCGGATTTCTGATTCAAACACTTATTCAGAATCTTGAATCTCTTCAGGAAAGAGGAATACCTCCTTTTACCAAAAACTGTTTCACAAAAATATCAATATTCTGAATTAAACCCTCAGCCAGACCCAGTAATTTACTCCTGTCCAAGTAAATTTGAGGAAGGAGTAGATACAGGTTTAGTTTTCTGTTTCTCTAAGGAAAAATGGGGCCAACAGTATTAGTGGCAGCAGCAGCTGCTCCAGTGATGGGCACAATATTTTGACAAAACAGGGAAGCCTTCCCTATTGCCTCTACCAGAACTGAAAAGAGTGGCTCTCGTTTGCCCACCAAGGGGACCTCCAACAGCCATCGAGGATGTGGCTAACCCTAGTCCATATTGACTGGAGGTAATACACCAGAGGGATCCAAGGTAAACGGTGAGTGATCTGAGGTAAAACTAATGGGCCTCAGCAGAGTCATCCATCTGCAGCTAAGGCAAATTTCTAGCTTACTGTTATGGCAAAGGCAGGTTTGATTAACTTTTTCTCTTTTGTGGCTGGAGGAAGGACCGACTATGGAACCACAGTAGCAAAAGCCAGTAACAATTTAGTCTTTAAAAGTCACTTTTTTTTTTTTTTTTGGTAAAAACACATGCAGCAAAAAGCACTATGAATCACTCTGCCAGCCGCAAAACGTAAAACAACTTCAGTTTTTTTTTTTTTCAAATGGACAGGAAAATGCAGGTCTCCTGTTTTAAACTTACACTACAGTCTTGTGACACCCCATTAAAAACACAAACTCCTAGCTTTTTAATAACTTTCCTAAAGAAAAAGCCATCTGTCAATCCTCAAAAGCCCACAGAGGAGCGATATCATCAATGGCAGGAAAGCACTGAAGGGCTTGTAACTCGCATATTTCTTTTGGTAGCTCAGCTCGAAGTGTCTTATGGTTTGTGGGTGTGGAATGTGCCTTGAAGCTTTGGAAGATGGATGGCTGTTAAAACCATTGTCCGGATACAACCTCATATAGCTAAAGCTACTGCAGTAGAAATCAATACAACATATATACCACACAAAACTATTCCAATTGTCTCTATATATGTATAATTTGTATGCTTTCTTTCTATAGGATAAAGAAAGTTTTCCACCAGCTACCTCCTTTATTTCATCCAGTTTTTTTTTTTTTTTTTTTTTTTTTTTTATAAACTTTAACCAAAACTTGTTCTTAATATATTCAATTTCTAGTAAAATATACTTCCTTCTGATTCAAGCTTTTTACCTTTTGACTTATTAAAAAGGATGGGAAGGGTGTTAAGCAAGACGCATCTTTATTAAACTATCATTTATGGCAAAATCATACATTTACATAAATGAAAAACTATACAGACATTTTTTGGTTGCAAACATTACATCTCACAATCTATCTAGTCATACCCAAATATTGCATACCTCATTCAAACCATGCCTTTTAAACCTCATTCCTCTTCCAAAATATTATTCTGCACGTACTATTCCCAAAATTCATATTTTTTCTATGTAATTTGCTCCTACCCTTTCTAAAGATCCGGTTTCCAGTTGTTCTGTTACTATATTCACCACTTCTAGATAAGTTGGTTTAGACTTCGATTTCCATTTTCTAGCAATTGCTTTTTGGCACCCTCCATAATTAGACTTAGCAAGACCTTACTATATCTAGACAATTCTGATTCAGTGTCATGGTTCAAAAAATAATTTCCTTAGTTGCACCAATTTATTCAACCAGTATTTCCAATAGAGTATTCTGCAGGGAATTTTTAAAGTCTGCCAATTCTTTACACCCCCAAAAAATATGTTCCTAGTTACCTCTATCATCACACCTCCAACATTTGCTATCTACCTGAGGAAAAGTTCTTTGGAAGTCTACAATGGTATTTTTATACCCCAAGTAAACATTTTAAAGCAAAGATCTTAAATCGTGTAGACCAGAGGTGTCCAACCTGCGGCCCTCAGAGCTCTTCCATGCAGCCCCCAACCTCCAACTGTAATATTGATATACGCATGCCCCAAAACACTTTTTGCTTTGTGTTTTTCATGCCTGTGACCTATAACTATGTCAGTGTACGCATGCACCAAAGCACCCTTCTAGTTTTGATTTTTTTTGCACCAAAGGAGAATCTGTGTGTTCTCGCTGTTATTTCATGCCAAAGAATCAGTGTGTGTGTTCTCGCTGAAGAGGGACTCGTGTACGGATTTGCCGCCATTACCTTCGAAAGGGACAGCACTTACCTGTGTTAATAGGCAAGTACAGAGTGAGTGAGTACATGCATGAAAGCAGAACATTTGTGTATGTGAAAGTAGAAGTAGTGTGTGTATATATGTATGTGTGCATGACAGAGAGAAACACATGCACAAAGAGGCTAATGACGATCAATCTACCAATTGAACACAAATAAGTTGGCTCACAAATATATCGTACATTAAAAAAGTACACTTTCATTAAATTGCGGCTTTCCTGACAGTGTGTGTTGTATTGAATATGAAATCATACCTCTCAACTGTATGGATTTTTGCTTCATCTTCCAATTTGTGTCTTTTGCTTAGGAAATAAAATCATCCAAGCTAATGCAGTTCCAGGGAGTAAGAATGAGACAGCAGCCTAGGGTTAATGGGTTAAGTAGAGAACTGACTTTGTGGGACTGTAGCATTTAAAGATGAATTGTTTTTTTTTTCTGACAAACAAAAAAGCACCCAGTACTGTTTTGTCATTGGTGGGTTCTAAGCAGTGGCAGATTGGACAATAAGTATAGCTTTGGTGGATCATCAATACTGGCAAATCAGTTGGGCACAATGTCATTTTTTAAATGCTGTGGGTTTCAGTCTGTGTGCATTTGTGTGTTGGGAGGGCTGCAACAGTAGAGGATTAATTAAATACCGATACTTATGGACTGTGGAGAATATGTTTCTTTGTTTCAAAAAACTGATACTTGGGTACCAGGCATGCCAAAAGTAGATTTTTAAGGCAACTTCTTGACATTTGCAGTGGATGGATATTTATATTTAATGGACAATGCTAGCAGTATGAGTGTGGTCCTGTAGGGATCTGGAGGATGCCAAGTCTACCACTGCCAATGTCTTGTAAAGCAACCTGGAAATGGATATTGGGATGTTACTGAAAAGTACAGTAAGTGGGCTTAGAAATATAGTTTAATTAAACAAAGTGCACTTACAATTTGTAGGCCATAATTTTATTTTTTTCAGGTAGCCCAGATCCCGGTAGATTGTATCCCATTAGATTTAATTAGGGAGAGCAGTCATTCCTGGGAAATAAGCAGCCCTAATTTCAGTGAAAGCTCTGTGGTTGTTTGCAGGTAGGAAGTTGCAGGATGTGGATGCAATATGTTCTTATTTATTATTTTTAATGCATTTGTCATTTCAAAGCATGGTTTTCTTTGTTGCAAAAGAAGGCAGGATGGAATGAGCCATATAATGCTTAAAAGTGATGTATAATGTTTGCATCTACAGCGGCTTCAATGGCGTCTGTGATGCATAACTATTTTTGGGCCTGTCCCTCACTTTTAATTTTTCTCTTTCTCCAGATTTCTTGCTCTAAGGTTGACAGATATAGTTCCATACTAAATCAGAAGGTTGTATTTACCTTGGAAGACTTTTCAACATAATTAGGAGAAACGGAGCCTTTTTAATATCTTTGCTTATTTCCAATATAAACTGCCATGTAACCTTGCAAATAACTGCTGTAGGTGGATTGGACACAAAATTGGCCTTAGGCGTGAGTGCGTGCGTGTGTGCCTTCTGTGGAAGGTTGGGCACCGGGCTGACAACTCGACACCGTAAAACTCCACTGCCAATCATGAGCAGACAGATCCACTATGGCGACCCCTTACTGGTAAAAGCCGAAAGAAGATGATTAAGCTACTTTAATTCTTTTGGAATGGACAAGTATGCTTCATTGGTTCGGACATAAGCATAGAGTGCTAATGTAACAGTTCAGTAAACTGTCAGTCTGAATAACTTCTGCACAAATTAAAATGTCTGAATGTCAAATGGCTTTAGATTGGAGGGAAGTTATATGTTTGCTCCAGTATATAGTACGATCATAGAGAGTTCATGGATTTCTTATTGATTTACTTTTTGCTGAGTAGTTTGCCAATTCATTGATGGTCCTTTTGGTGGTGGGAAATTGGACGGATGAGTCCATTCTCTAGTATGATTTTTTTTCAGATTTTTTACTTCCAGACAATTTCATTCAGAGAGGGTCATGTGATAACTGAGGTTGCCTATTTTAGGAGTAGGGTCTCCTTTTTTGTGCGTGTGAAAGATTTAATATGTATACTGAATGTATTTTTGCAAATTGAATTCTTAAATGGGCCTCTCTTCTTGGGCAAGTAGACTTGAGTAACCAATTTTAGATCTTGGCCATCCAGCTAGAAAAGTTTAGTATGTAGATTTTCCATCCGGTTTGATGAAGGCTATGCTACTTACTCAAGGAGTACATTTATGGCAATCTACCCAGTTGTCGTGTTGCTGAACTACATTGTTTGATAATGAGAGGAGCTTTTTACAGAAGTTGGAAGTTTTTGTGTCAAGAACCTGTCCATACAGAGTGGCTTGTTTATGTTGCAGTGAAGGCAGTGGTCTTTGTAATGAGCATTGTAAGTGTATCCAGTATTTCAGAGGTGAAGGAAGTCTCTTAAGGCAAGATCTCTCTTAGCCTGGAAAACAAGGCAGTGATTAAAATTATAGGGGCCGGTGAGAGAGAGAGGAAAGCAAGAAGCTTTTTAGTCTGGATAACCAAGTGAACTTAGTCCTTTGACCTTTTTTGTCAGAAATGGTTGTAGTCTTTCTTTTAGCAGGGTGTTTTGCTGAGGCACATGCCAGAAGGGGCTTTGCAGTCAGTAATGACTCTTATAAAGGAAGAATACAGGGATGTTATGACCTCCTTGTCCCTGGATGAGATACCCTTACTAATGAAGTGGGCCATGTAAAAAGCTTTCCGTACAAAGGAGATAACATGGTGATCAAAAGTCAAGTTTCTATCAACCTGGGTGCCCAAGCACCTTTCGACTGATTGCGTGCTTACAACATTGTTATTAATGTGATAACTTGTGGGGACATCACTCTCTCCAAAGGGGATGATGATGATGCATTTTTGGCATTTAGCTTGAGGCCATGTTTCTGGTACCAGTCATTTGTTTGGGTGAGACCCTCTTGTAGCTTACTTAGAATTGTTTTATTAAGTCAGTAATGTGAATTCTTTACTTTATTGCAAATTTATTGGCTTAGTTTTGTGGATTATAGTATTGTAAGACTGCTAATGTTGACATTTTACGTAAATGCTAGTGCTGTAGTGAATGTCTGTTTATTTGAAAAAAAAATGTATATATTAACTAAAATGTTAAAGTTAACTGTTAGATTACAGCATTAGAATTTTAAGGCAAATATTAGGCATTTATTACATTTATTCATTGTTCGATTGCACCTACAGTAAAGCCAGGAGGTAGACTTTGGTCGCCAGCAGCAGCAAAAGAGTTAACAATACAATATATTTCATATGCGGCCCCAAGATAAATTAACTCAACGCAGCCCCAGCAAGCCAAATGTAGGCAAAACAGCCAGGCAGAGTGGATAATCCAAATCACTGTAGAAAAACTGTATGAAATAAAGTATAAATTAAAACAGATGGGTGCTTTCACACCTTCAATTTGCTTCATCAAACCTAGCAACATAACTTCAGCCCGTTTAAATAGCCCTCTCATTTCTTCAAACTACATGACATGAAAGTTGGTCTTAAAGGTATATACTCATTAAGCCCTTTACCACATGTAGCCCTTAATAAAATCCACTTTGTCTCCATGCACTGTGTACAAAGTTCTAACATCACCTTCTGTCCTATCCAACTTCAGCTAGTCTACCACCATCGATTTAACATGTTTAGACAGAGCACTATTCATGCTTAGTTTAGAGATGCTCTCCAACCCTATCCTTCAAACACCTATAAGTCTTCCCAACAAGGCCAGGCAAGGATGTCTGCGATGTACACTAGTGACTCCCACCGTATATGTGATATAGTAAAGAGGAAATGGAAGGTTCGAATATCTGATGCCAAGTACGAAGAGGTGTCAGGAATCACTCCTACTTTTGCTTTCAAGAATGGTAAATTATTGAAGACCTCATTGTGTTATAAATAATTAAGCTCTGGAATGATTAATCTAGGTACCGGTGGATATGGTACTTTTCAGTGCAGTGCGTGAAATACCTGCAATTATATAAGCAGCGACAATTACTTCAAACATCCAGATACTGGACATTTTTATAAATTTAAGGTTCGAGCTGGTTGCTCTTCCAAGAATGTTATATACCTTGATGTCTGTGATGTTTGCCAATGCTATGTTCAGAACATAAAAACTCAAGACCACCACGCTAAAAACAGTTTTAATCCAAAAGTAATGGTTAGTGCTTTCAGGTGAAGCCCTTCAATCACATACAACCACAGAACATTTAAAATACAAAGAACCAATAAAATCACTGCATATATTAAACAACTGAAAACCAATAATGACATCTACACCTTCTCAAGGTGGGCTTTAGGGGGTACAACCCCATTAAGCCCTGGATCCCTGTCAGCTCTTAAAGTTATGATCCATTTTGTTTCACAATAATCAGTATACCAAACTAAATCACCTCTCCTTTCACCAAGATAAATATACTGCAAAACCATAAAGTAAAAATACTGCCCAAGATTTTTGCAAATGTGTTGAAATAAAGCATTATGTGGGTCTTGTAGGCGTATAGCTGATATGGTCAAGTATCCTACCTTTCAGCCTACAATTAGTCTTACCCACATAGAAGGATTTGCAACATGTATACTGGGCAAGATAAACCACATTTTGTGTATTTCAGGTAGCTAAAAGCTTCGGTGCATAAACCTTGCTAGTAACAAGGTGGACAAACTGCTGCTCTGAATCTTCTAGACTTTGTTGCATACTTGAGAGACATACATATATCCCCCATTGTTTCTCTGAATTGCTTTATCCAATCTTTCTTCTCAATCCTTTCTAACCTCTGATTGATTCTTATAGTTATCATGCAATATTTTACATGCTTTACTAAAAAAAATTTTTTCCAGCAGCTTCTGTTCCACATTCTACTAGAAGCTCTACCAGTGCTGGTCTTTTGCTTACGACCTCCCTATTTCACTCTCTTTGTCTATACTCGCACATCAATCCACGATAGGGAAGGCAATCAATAGCCTGCAGTCCCAAAAAATTCTTGGCCTCTCCACATTCCATTACCTTTTCCTCGCTGATTATTTGCTTCCAATACATTGGTTCCTTTACCAGTTTTCTCCAATTACAGTCCCCTCATGCCTATTGTTTGCATCCCTAATTTCAGTCACCCCTATCGGCAGTCTCTTTCTCAACTCATGTTGGCTTAGTTCTTGGAATACTTTATATTTTATGAATATAATTCTGCATGGCTATTGTTATTCTCCTTAAGGATCTGCATCCAAAATACCAGTCTCTGCTTGTTTGTTGAGCGCCCCCCCCCATTTAATCATCCTTTTCTACTTTAAAATTATAGCTTTCTACACGTGCTATATACAGCAGCCTCAACTGTGTAGTTCTGAAATACATGTTCAAACCAGGTAATCCCGATCCACTTTTTAATATCTTAATTGTTATGTCTTTCGGCTTTTCCCAGTTAGGTGATCGCCACAGCAGAACTCCAGATCCACTAATGACTGGCAGTAGATTTTTACATGCCAAGTTGCCAGCTCTGACACACAACCTTCAACAAAGGTACGCCCATTCAGGCATGTCTCCACACAGAAGACACTCTAGCTGAGAATCAAACGGGACAACGTCTTACTGTGAGGCAACAACGCTACCGCAGCACCACCACTGCAGTAACAAATATCTTAATAAAAATACCAAATATATTTAAACAGAGAAAAAGTGTGTGTGTGTGTATAAACATACATATATATATATATATATATATATATATATATATATATATATATATATGTGTGTATATACATACATACATAAATATACACACACAGAGTTTTAGGAAGAGTCAGAGTTCATTTTTAAGGTTTCAATAAGGGATAAAATCTCTCTCCATGGATTGTTGCGCCAAAGTTTTGGGTAAATCCTCATTTCTTTGACTTCCAATATCACAGTTTCGTTTAATAAATTTTAAGAATTCTTCAAAGGTAGGAACAGAGTTGGATTTCCATTTCCTGGAGATGCACTTTCTAGCAACAGCTAAGATTGTAAATTTTCTTTTTTCATTTCCAGCTTTTCATTTATATTCAGCAAAATTAAAACTTTAGTTAAAATAAATGAAACTGTAAATATGGCTTGTAATAAGTTGTTGATATCTTTCCAATATTGTTCAACAAAACTGCAATCATAAGTGTGTATCCAGTCTGTTTTACACTTCTGTAAACATTTCCAGCAAGTAGCATTGCTGGAAGAAGAGAGATTGAAATTTATGTATAGAGCATTGTATAAACCTGATAAACTAGCCAGTGTGTAGATTCTCCAAAATTGTGTTAGATGTTAATATAATTGAAAGCAACATGTTAGTTTTGCTTTCTAAAGGTATATTTAATGAATGCCCTTTAGTAATGTAATTCCAAAATTTTCGAGGACTAGCTTTATAGCTTATTAGAATTTTATATAATCTAAAGGTTGCATTTTATAGATTATGATTATAATTTCATTTAAATATTTTATAAATTTAGGTTCATTCTTAACGGAATAATTATTCTGTACAGGTCTTGTGAATATGTTAATATACTTTGAAGCACTAACTAATCAGATGATAGATGATCATATTTATTCATTATATACGGGACATCTGATACTTTTTGGTCGTTAATACAATGCTTCCAACATATAAAATTCTTTTTTTCTCCCCCATGTAATAAAAACATTTTTATGAATCTTGAAGTTTTTTGCTGTGCTGAAAGGTATTAGCAGATCTAACCAGGTTTTAATATCTACATTAGCATTAATCAATTTTCCGAAACTACTGATAATAAAGTTTAGTAGGTTTTATCAAGTTATATTGTATGCTTATACACAAAATATGCCATAACTTACTGGACTGATCTGATAGCAAAGTTTAGTATATGGTTTTAGTTTTGAAAATATAATACAATGTAGTGATTTCCCGCTAGAAGTGTAGTTTAAATCCATCCAATTTATGGCACATTTGAAGACTGAAGCTTTTATATATGTTTCTATAGCTGGGAAATTGATCCCTCCCTGTTCCCATGGTCTAATATGATGGGTATAAGCTATTCTGTTTCTATTAGGGTACCATAGAAGTTTTAGTAGTAATGCATTTAATTTTTTCAAGAGCCATTTGTCAGGAATTCTAGGAATAGCTTGAGCTATATATAACATTTTTGGGAGTAATATTTTTATTAATTGCAATCTATCTTCATAGGATATATACATTTTATTCCATTTATCCACATATTTAATTCCTTATTTTTATATTATAATCTGTCGTTAAGGTTTCTTCTGTATTTTTTGCATAAAGTAATATCCAAGTAGTTTAAAGTGGATACTTGTTTGCCAATTATATGATCCCCATCTACTAGGTCTTTTCCATTTTTGTTTAATAAAACAAAATCTAGCTTCATAGCTTTAAAGTGGAGACCTGAAATTTTGTAGAATTTTTCAACCTGTGTATCTAAAACTAATGTATTTCAGCTTTTCCCGTTTAGGGGCCACCACAGCGGAATTCCAGCCCGCTAATGATTGGCAGTGGGTTTTTACAGTGCCAAGGGGCCACCGCCTATCTAATTCTCTTAAATAAGTTTTTTGATATATGTAGAGTAAGGAGTGCATCAGCAGCAAATATTTTTGGATTGAATTGATAGCTTATATTAATACCTTTTAAGGTTGTCACGTATAAAAGTGGTAAATATTTCTAATGCTAGTGAAAATAAAATGGATGACATAAGACAACTTTGTTTAGTACTTTAGTTAGAATTACAGATTCGGAAGTGAAAGGTCCTAAATTTACATATGCTAGATTATCTTTGTAAATATTTAACAGAATAAAGGAGGGAGGAAAATCATATAGTTCCAAGACTTAAATAGTCCCATTTTAAAAGAAAAAAAGGCTTTTTCTATATCTAATGCAATTAGGGCTTCTTGATTTTCCCTATTCAATATATCAATAAGTGTTAATATTCTTTGTATGTTACTGTATGCATGTCATTATGTATAAATTCAGTTTGATCTTCATTTATAATTTGAGACAAACATTTTAATTCTATTTAGTATAGGCAAAGATTTTATAATCATTGTTTAGAAGAGAAATTGGTGTACAAGAGCTACTAGGCTATAACTCATACCATACCTTTCGGCCACAGCACCAGGACCGAAACACAAAAGGCAGGGGTGTATCCATATTCATCAAGGATACCCACAACTCCAGGTTAGTGGCGCAGCACAATGCAGAGATCATCCATGAGCAACTAACAACGAGCAAAACTGCAATCCAAATTGTAGCTTGCTACAGATCACCCATCATGGCCCAGGACATCTATTCCGCATTTCTTGAGACACTGGGAAATATGAAGGTCCTACCAAACACCCTAATGCTGGGTGATTCCAATTACCCAAACATAAACTTGGAGAACTACTCAAGTACTAACTCCCTTGCCCAACGCTTCCTAGAATTTATAAACTCGAATGCCCTGGATCAACTGGTCAACACCCCCATCAGAGGGAACATATTGGACCTGGTCATCACCAACATGGGCGACTGGTGTTCCACACCGGAGGTCAACCCCTCGCTGGTTAGATCAGACCATAGACTGATCACTCTGGATATCCACATTCCACCCCCAATCAAGGAAACCACCACGAAAAACTTTTCAAAAGCAAACTTCATGTTATTTAAGACAGAGGTGGAAAGGTTCACAGCCCCCATGCTAAAACACAATGCTGTCCAAGCTGCTGAAACCTTTACAAAGGCACTCTATGAGCATATGCAGGAATGCATGGATCGTGCTATCCCAAGTAAAACCAAGACTCGCTCCTCCAAGAAAAGGAAACCAGTCTGGTGGACCCCTGCCATAAACAAGCTATACAATAGGAGGAGGAAACTAGTACATAAGAGAGAGTAAAATCCCAACAAGGAAAGACATCCCTGATCAGTATCAGCAAGAAACTACGATCCCTCATTAAACCTTCTAAGGCTAGTTTCGAAAAAAAATTTGCCAATAACTCCAAAGATAACCACAAAGCATTCTTTAGCTACGTCAAGAACCTAAGTGGAAACTCTCAGATCTGCTCTGAGTTAGTGTAGAATGGCACAAAATACACTGAACCGACTGATATTGCCAACATTCTGGCAGACAGGTTTAGTGCAAGCTTCACCCCCCTCTCACCCCTTAAAGGGCCCATAACCATACCAGAAGAATGTAGAGCCCAGTCAATCACTGACACTCAGGTTAAAACAGCCCTATCCAAAGCCAAAAACACAGCTTCAATGGGACCGGACGGTGTCCCAGGCTGTGTCTTACAAGAGCTCCAAAATTAACTAACCCCTCACCTAAACACACTGTTCAAACTCACAGCCTCTCTACAGGCTACGTACCCACAGAGTGGCGCACAGCAACAGTTATCCCGCTCCACAAAGGTGGAGCCACAACAGACCCCCCCCCCCGAGAACCATCACCCTATAAGCCTGACTAGCCTGGTGTGCAAGGCTATGGAACGCATCATGGAACTCATTAACAGAGACAATAGGAACCTCCAAACCTTGGACCCTACCCAGTTTGGCTTTGTTAAGGGCAGATCATGCCTCCTAAACCTGGTGGACTTCTTTGAGACTGTTAACCAAGGCATTAGACGAGGGAAAAGAGGTCCACACAGCCTACCTAGACCTCGCAAAGGCTTTCAACACCAATCTCCATTCTAGTATTATAGACCAGCTCACCAGCTTGAACATAAACCCCTACGTCATGAGATGGGTTGCCAACTGGCTCATGGATAGAACACACATGGTGAGAGTTGCAGACTCTACATCCGACTCTAAACCGGTTACAAGTGGCATCCCCCAGGGCTCAGTCCTAGGACCCCTCCTGTTCAGTATACACTTCTCAGAGGTACAGGCAAGCATAGGAGGACTATGGCTGACCAAGTTCGCAGATGACTGCAAACTAGGGGCCATAACTGACTCTCCGGCTGATACAGACACCCTCCAGATGGGTCTCACTGAGATGGATACCTGGTGTCAAAATCATGGCCTCAAGCTAAATGCCAAAAAGTGCATAGTCATCCCCTTTGGAAAAAACAAAGTACCCGCGAACTACCACATAGGTGGTAGTCCCCTAAATACAGAAAATGTAATGAGGGATCTGGGGACCCAAGTAGTTTGTAATCTCTCCTTTGATAATCATATTGCCAAGGTGGTTAGAAAATCCTTCTATGTGGCCCACCTAATCACAAAAGGGTTCGCATCTAGAACAAAAGAGATTATTGTGCCTCTCTATTCATCACTCATTAGACCCATCATAGAATACAATGCCCCATTTGGGATGTACCTTACAAGACACCTGCAACAGCTGGAAAGACCACAAACGTAACTCACCAAGAGGATTACTGGCCTCACACAGATGTTCTATGCAGCCCAACTCAAGAAACTCCAGCTGTACTCAGTTGCATACTGCTTACTCAGAGGTGACCTCTGCCTGACATACAAGGCCATGTCCAACCCAGAATTGATGGGACATGCTCCACCTAAAAAAAATAAATAAATCCCCGGAGAGCCACACGCTCTAGAGATATAAACCTCACCACAACAATAAATAGGACATGCTGGAGGGATAGATTCCTGTCCCAGAGACTCCCCATGCTTTGGAACAGGATTCCAGTATACATCAGGCAGAGTCCCTCACTAACACTCTTCAAGAGAAACTTTGACGGGTGGATGGGAAACAGAAGATTTACCCCAGGGATCACTGCAGTGGCTCTGCTGGACAGTGGCGCAGGGAACTAATGGCTTTGCTGGACAGAGGCACAGGGAACTAATCTAAGGGGGTGGCGAAAGCCAACACATTCTGGCTAGGCTTATAAATGCCCTTGGGCAGATAGCCTGGTACTTACCTGTGAACCTATGAACAATGGGTAGGATCTTTGTTCTCTCTTATAATGGGTGTGATTAAAGAATATTTCCGTGATAGTGGCATTGTGTTTTTAGTTTGGATTTCAAGTAAGGTTCTATGAAAAAGTATAGCTATAGAAGTTGGAAAAAGTTTATATAATTCCATCAATTCCTGGAGCTTTATTGCATTTACTTTCTTTAATCTTTTCTATAACTTAATCTGAAATTAATTTTTGCGCATCAAATTTTAGTTTTCCTGGGATTTTCTTAACTTTGGGAAAATTTGTTTCCAGGTTTTGAGGATTATTTTGGAAATTATCTTTATAATGTTCATTATAATGTTTGAATCAGTCACTTGTATCCGATACTTGCCTTTTTTTCCCCTCTCATGTAGTATACTAATGTTATTAGCTCGACTGTATTTTGATTCTCTTAGCTAAGTTATGAATGTGTTTGGGTGAAGTTGAATAAATTAAATTTTAAACTTTTCTAGTGCTAAATTGGTTTTACAAGCTATAATTTCATTATATTTCTTGTTTAATTCATCAACTGTCTTTGTTAGAAAAAAAATTGCCATTTTTTTCAGATTTAATCTTTATAAGTTGGTTTTATATATTATGTAGTTCTGATTCCCATTCTTTTGATTTTCGAATCATGTAAGAATTTACCATAAAAGAAAGCTTTCAATGAATCCCAGACCATGACTATGTTAATCTTTTCTAAAGTGTAATCCTGATACTAGCCATGGTTTAAATTTATTCAGTTTTGTAATATATGCAGGGATTCTTGTCATATGTATTAATTTTTTTAAAACCTATTTGAAGTTTGAGAATAATAGAGATATGATCTGATAAAGGACAGGGAATTAGAGGAGGTAGATATTTTTGTATTTAGATCTTGGGACACATTCTGTCAATTCTAGTTTGAGTGCCAAATCTGTAATCTTGATGTGAAAAATTTAATGAGTTAGTTCCTTAATTAAAAATATCTAGTATATTAATATTTTCACTCCATTTCTTGAGAAGTTTTGCTGTTGAAGTAAGACAAAAAGATCTCTTGTTGGTAGTATCAGACATAAAATATAATTAAAACCTCCACCTATTATCAAGTTACCTTTATGTGTTAATAATGAGATCTAAATTTATTTTTTTAGCTATCCCCACTTCCATGCCAGGAAAGCAATACAGATTCACAAATGTCCCTACCCTATTATTGAATTTTAATGTCACAAGAGTCATGTGTCCTTATCTACCAATACAGATTCACTAATGTCCCTAACCCTATTATTGAAGTTTAATGTCACAAGAGTTATGCGTCCTTATCCACATAACTGTAGATAACTTGGGGATTAGTAATATTTTTCTTCCATAAGATGATCACTCCTCTGGCTTCTGTTTTGTATGGAGAATGAGACATTATATATTCATTTGGATTCCATATAAATTTTCATTTGTTTTGAAATTAGCTTCTTGGAGAAAGACTATTTGTGCTTTATTTAATTTTAAATATCTTGCCAAATTTGATCTCTTTGGATTGTTTAAACCATATTTAAGGAAAGTAGTTTTCGATCCATATTTATTTGGAATTTGGAGATGTTTTAATGTATGTTAAAAGTTTAAAACTCTTCCATGAAAAGAAATAATAAAAGATGCATTCAAATTTATAAGTATTGTAATCTGAAAGGTTTTCAGGAGTAAAGAGCATATAAAAACTTTTAGATAAGGTCTATAAAAGAAAAAAGTATCTCAAAAAACATTTTATAACACAAAATAACTATCATTCCATGTAGGATAATGAAAATCCTAACTTTTAAACATTCCTAATCAAACAGATAGAAAATGATCGACTGGATTAACCCTCATGTCTCAGCAAGACACCTTAAGAGCTCCTTATATGTTTATATGGAGATTATGTCATAAATGTAATGTAAATTTTTAGCTATACTGATTCATTAAAATTATAACGTGCATTAAATGTGGTTAAACTGTAGAGTTTTGTTTATGATTTGGTTGCTATGTGTCTTCATATCTCATATGATAAACAGGTTTAAATTAAAACAAGTCAGAACCATTTTTATACAATACACCTTATCTAAAGAATTAAAGATGCAATTTAGTCTAGTGAAAACAAATTCTCATTGTTATATATTCCCAAATTTTATGAGATTATCCCCATTATATATACACATTAGTTTATTATCTAGTATAGTTTTATAGTTGAATGATATTGATATTAATAAATTAATGCAATAACTATGAGAAATGTTATACATCTTGCCTTTCTTAATCAGAATAAGGTATGTGATTTGTTATAGTTCTAATATTCAGAATATGAACAAAGGAACATAAAGATAATATAATGAACTGTATACATATAGAATCATGACTTCCTTCCCTAGAATAGTATCAAACAGCATTAAATGAGATGTACATATATAGTCAAGTGCATCTAAAATAACTGTATTACATAAAGATTGAACTTACTAAGCATTTATACAATTTAAAAAGAACAATTTGTAGAATTTGAGATAAACTAGTGTAAATACCCATTATCGCTTTTGTCATTTGTCTTCGACTATATTCCATACTGAACTATGTGATCATTGTATATTTACATATGAAGTGCACATTACACATCTGCCTATATCAATTAACATACATCAATTACTAAATAAGTATCACTTATACATTAGTGAGTTTACTACTGTGAAAATTACTCGAGACAACAGTTCTAGTATCTTGCAGGTTATATAGTGCTGCATAGTGTATAGGTTACGTAATTTATATTCTTGTACAGCTTACATTTGATTTTCTTGGTGCACATCACTTCTCTGATCTTTATAAAAAAAGTTACGTCTTACCATAACGTTCCATCTGTGTTGGTGATCTTCGTTCATTCATTACTGTTGGGTTATCGGTTCAGTCCTCTGAACAGAGCCGGCTTTATATCAAGCTTGCATCAGCCAAAAACTCAAGAGGCAAGATCCTACCCAGAATGCTCTGCTCCCTGTAACCTCAGATCGAGTTTGCAAGTTGATAGACAAAAGTAGAGGCTACCTCTGGTCATTACAGACCTACAAAAAAAGGAGTATATGAGATCAACCAGGAACCTCCAGAGGGGGACGGAGGATGGGGAGTAATGAATGAACAAAGATAAACAACACAGATGGAACGTTATGGTGCGACACAACTTCTTTATCCGATGCTGTTAATCTTCGTTCATTCCTTACTGATGGGACACAGTCCCCAGCTACCTGTATCCCTGGGTGGCCCTCATGGAAGGACATTCCTGAGCACCATGGAGCCAAAAGAAGCTCTACCTCTGGAGGCCAAATCCAATTTGTAATGAAGGATAAAAGTCTGAGGTTTGGCCCAAGTTGCAAGTGAGCAAATATCATTGAGTAAGCCCTAGCATGGAAAGCTGCTGAAGTTGCCATAGACCTTGCAGAATGTGATTTCACTCTAAGGCAAGGTGATATGGTTCTTGCTGTAGATAAAGGCAATGCAATTTCTCAACCAGGACTCCAATGTAACTTTTGAAACAGGATGACAGTCTTGGTCCAGAAAAGGTCAGAAATAGTTGGTCCGATTTACCTGTCTGTCCAGATAGAATCTTATTTGCCTATGAGCATCAAGGGAGTGCGGGCAATACTCTCCTACCTGGAAGGTCAAGAGACTGGTTGAAAGACCACTCTGACACCACGTAGGGTAAAAAAACAAAAAGAATTGGTTCCCAGTGATACTCTATCCTTATGGAAAATAAGGTAGGAACATTTGATGCATAAGGCTGAAGTTCTGACAAACGTCTGGCCGGTTTGATTGCAACCAGAATCAAAGTTTTCCAAGACAGATGCAGGTTCAAAGGGTGGAGCTGTTAAGAGCTTGTAGGGCCAAGGCCAAATCCCAAGGTTGTACTGGTTCTCTAAAAGTAGGTTTTAGGCAAAGAACCCCCTTCAAGAAAGATTTAGAGTCTACACGACATGAATGAAGAATCCTGAAAACCAATGTGAAAATTTGAAATGGCAGCTAAATGAACACTAATAGTAGAGGCCGACACCCCAGAGTGGAAAAGATGTGATAAGTAATCCAGACCCACCGAAACTGGGGCTGACAAGGCGTCTAATTGTCTATTCGCTGCCCATAAAGAAAACCTTTTCCATTTACTGAGATAGGTTAGTCTGGTGGACAATTTATGAGATGCGATAAGAATACTGCGCACCGGGAACGAGAAGTTATCTTGCCTGGCAATCACTGGAAGTGGAGAAACCAAGCGGTTAGCTACAGGGTTGTTATATTGGGGTGAGTCAGACCCTGCGGATGGGACAAACATTGGGAATGGACTGAGGATACATTGTCGATCTAGCAGGTGAGGCCAGAGGAAGGGGAACCAGACTTGTCTAGGTCAATATGGAGCAAAGAGGATCACTTAGTTTTTCAGCTGCTGTGCTTTCTCCAGAAACTGGGAGATGAGCGGGAGAGAAGGATAAGCATAAAGTACATTCGAGAGCCAAGGGTGGACTACAGCGTCTCTAGGTGACCGTCCCCGAAGGGGTGGGACAGGGCAAAATAGTTGGGAAGGTGAATAGGTAGCAATAAGGCTGGCCCCAGCAGTTGAGAAGGTTTACCGCTATCACAGATTTGAGAGACCACAGGTTCATAGGTAGGTACTAGGCTATCAGCCCAAGGGCCCAAGTAAGCCTAGCCACCAAGGTTCACTGGCTTACGCCACCCAAGAAAGTTAATTTCCTGTACCCCTGTCTAGCAGAAGCACAGAAGTGATCCATGGGGTGCATTTCCTATTTCCCATCCACTCAAGATTTTTCTTGAAGAGTGCTACTGAGGAACTTTGCTGGACATAGATGGGTAGCTTATTCCAGACTACAGAACTCTCTGGGACAGGAATCTATCCCTCCAGCATGTTCTGTTTATTGTGGTGACAAGGATTAGGTTCCCTAGAGCATGCAGCTTGGAGGAATTTGGATTTCTTTAGGTGTAGCATGTCCAACAGCTCTGGTGGGTTATCTGCCTGCAGGTAGCCCTCAGTCGGCCCGAATACCAGAGACTTAGTATTTCTGTTAAGTTTGTCTTGCCGAGGAGCCCAAAGCAGAAGCAGTTCGCAATCCATTGAAGCGGGCATCAGGGTCTGTGAAGGCACCTCACTGAGTGCCGGTGGACTGGCGACTAACTTAACGGAAGTGTCATTGGCAGTTTTGGCCCTATGCAAGCTTTATCCTTACTTTTTTTTCGGAATAAATCGGTAGTCTGATGGCTTACCAAAGCAATTTCAGAATGTGGAGATCGAGAGCAAAAGAATTTAGCGACAAAGAGCATGACTATAAATAGTTCGGGCATTAAACAAGGCACAAAACTGACAGCAAGGGACATCGTGGCCTGGGCCTAAACAGGTGACACAATAAGAATGAAAATCTCTGAGGTATTTGCTTTCCACAGGAAAAATAAATTGTTAACTTTTTCTGACATCGGTTAGAGCAAGAAAAAGGGTCCCCAATAGGGTACTTAGCTTTAAAAGACTTAAGGATTATTCAATTCGAAAATGAAAATTCAGGTAGTGGCCGACCAGCACTTGTGAACTACTACTGCTTCTGGCTCCTCAGCAAGAAAGACTGATGTAATGGTGTCGGCTGCCTGTTTTTATACCCCTGACTACCTGATGTCAGTCCTGCAGAGACAGCATCCGATGCAGAAATACTAAGTATCTGGTATTCGGGCCAATTGAGGGCTACCTGCAGGCAGATAACCCAAGTGTGATGACTGCAACAGTGAAACACGAAGATCATACCTTTATAAGTTAAGCAGAGATCTCCTGGGAGTAGGCAATATGCTACAGGAGTAAAGTTGGAGTTTGAGACTGTCAGTGCAGGGCATCTGTTTGAGGCCAGTAATCCTTTTTGTGAGGTACTTCTGTGGCTTTTCCAGCTGCTGCAGATGTCTTGTGAGGTACATTCTAAAAGGGGAATTGTACTCTACAATGGGTCTGAGTGCCGAGTAGAGGGGAACAATGACCTCTTCTTCCTGGATGAGAACCCTTTTGTGATTAGGTGTGCCACATGACTACTGTGGCGATCACGGCCGGCCTTAGGCATAGGCGAACTAGGCAACCGCCTAGGGCGCCATTCAGGCTGGCTTCATAAAGGGCGCAAATTTCATTTATTTATTTAGTATAATTAATTTTTCTCATTCTGTAGTTTGCACTCTTCTCAGCGCCCTGTCTGAGTATGTCCCAACTGTATTGGGGTGTTTGTGCCCTCCCCCACTTCCATAGTTCTGTCCAATGGTGCCAGAACCATAGGACAAGGGGGAGGACGAACACCCTCCCACTTTTAAAGCTGTGGGTTGATCGGAAGGCTTCAGCAATTAAAAAATAAAAAAAAAGCGGTGCAAGCATTTTCTGCTTTAAGGCGGACCATGAGTGGCATGCACGCACACCAATATGGATGCAAATACATTCCGCACTTGCACACGCAATTTAAGCCTGCAATTCTGTTTAAAGAACAGGATATTTGCTCAACATGCCAGCACCTTTCCTCTTTATCACATGAATGTGTGTTAAATCAACTGTTTTTCTCCCAAAGTCCTTACCGTAGTGATTTACTTTCACTTTTAAAAATGAGTCATCACTCTGTGGAAAACCTTTCTGATGGCTCTTAAATCCTGATGTCAAAACTTCTACAGAGCAGCAGTACTTGTCTAAGTTCTGCCCTCAGATTGACATTAGCACTACCATCTTGGAATACAATTAAGAAACAAGCATCGACCCACCCAATTCTGATGTCTGAGCTCTGCTGTCCCACCCTCCACCAGTAAGCATTTGAGACCAGAAACATGTTGTGTGGAACTCTCTTTCTTTGCTATTTTATCTTGTAGGTTGCAGTACATCGATGGACTATTGGTAAACTTGGAAATCCTAAATTAGTCTCTTCTGCATTTTCCGATTTTGTTGAGAAGGTGAGTTTTATCGCTCGTTCTTTTAGCTGCAACTGAGTTTCGCTCTGAACTGTATTGACTTTCACAGAATGAGTAGATTATTATGTCATGTTTGGATCACTTTGCTTTCTATTGTATTTTCTGGCAAATCAGTGGCGAATTTGTAGCATGCTAAAGTTAGAAAGTCTAATTGTAAGATAATGAAAGACTTAGATTCTAGGTTTTTAAGGTAGTTTTTGGAACAAGTGCGGTCTTGGTATTGGTCGTTTTTGTCCAGACCTCTTGCTCTACAAGGTTTGCATATTTGATTGTCTGCTGTTTTTTTCCTGTGTATCCCTTGTGTGCTGCTGGTTTACTAACACTGTGCGCTTTAATCTACTTCTCAATTCTGATTGGTTTATTGTTTTTCTTTTGAAAACAGAAATTGGGAACCGTAGAAAAGCACATGGTGCAAGTTTACCACATATATCAGAATGTTGTCATTTGTTTGGGGAAACCAGTTTATTCAGTGCATTCAGTGCTCATGTTCACCCCAGTGGTAATTGTGCTGCTGACTCATGCTTATACTTCTCAACTGTACAGAATTATGACAAATGTGTTTTTAAAATTGTTTTATTTGGTCTGTTTTTTTCTTTTGTTTTGTGAGGAGTACTTTTTTCCACTGTACAACCCCCTGAAGCTGGTCTACTAGCCCCATACTGCTATCCACATTCCTTCAGTTGCCTTTCAGCTTTTCTTTTTGCAAATGGAAATACACAGAAGCACATGGTGTAAGTTGACCATGCATATAAATAAACTTTACATCCAATGCGGATGTAAAAACATTCCCCATTCACACGCAGAATTTAAACAAAACATTTGTTCTTGTACGACTGTGTGAATGAATGACCGAGTGAGCCTATGTCCGAGCAGAAAGAAGGGGTGCATGTGTGTGTGTGTTACTGAGTGAGCAGAGAGAAGGTGTATATGTGTGTGACTGTACACAATTGAGAGTGCAGAGTAGTATTTATTCATCACAGAATACAGTCCAGGCACCAGAAATGGTTTTG
>NC_056728.1:1754926653-1754929153 GCF_019279795.1 Protopterus annectens | reverse complement strand
CCAGCAATTGTCAAACATTGGACAAGCATTGTTCGAACTTTGTTCCTGGTGTCAACCCTTTGTTACCCTGACAGGAAATGTTGGCTTTTTCCACATTTCTAGTGCTGCAAATTCGAGAGAGAGTTGCATGCAAGTGGATTTTACAGAGAGGTGAGAGCTTCAGGGAAGAGAAGTTCAGTTCTGCTTCTGGCACATCTGTTTGCACTTCTAGTAGCACATCAGATAGTATGCTTGCTTTTAATGCAGAACGTTGTGGGTTCTATTCTGACAGTATATAGATGAATAGCTGATGCTGTGCAGTCTTGTATTTTTAAGTGGGAGGATGCTGCAGTTCTGAAAATGTCCTCCTTTTGAGGAAGATGCCCAATAACTATGAACATGTTGTAGGTTTGCCATCCATTCCATTCCATCCCATCCCATCCCATCCCATCCATCTTGCAGGTACTCAACCATAGCTAACAGAACTAACATCTGCTCCTCAAGTAAACACAAACCCGCCAGGGGTAAATGAACAAATCCCACATAGGAAAAACTACCTCCCCTGTCTTAGGAATAAAATTAGATCACTAGCAAACACCCCCAAAGGCAAGTATGAGTAGAAAGTAGCCACCATAACAAAGTGAACCACAAGTCCTTCAGTTAAGATCAGAACCTCCATAACAAAGCCCAGTTTGGCTCAAAACTAGTACTTAATACTACCACTTACAGTGATCCTGCTGGCTAGGGGGGGTGAAGTTGGCACGGAACCTAAGGCCCAGTCAACATCCCAGATACTTCCCACACACCTCACATCTCTGTAGATCAAGTGTTAAAGGCCCTATCCAAGGCAGAGAACACAGCTTCTATGGGAGCTGCTAGTATCCCAGGCTGTATTCTGCACCATCTCCAGCAACTATCAGCTTCGGCATTGAGCACCCTACTCAACCAGAGCCAAACTTCAGGCTTCATTCATGAAGAGTGGAGAACCACCATTGCCATCCCTTTGCAGAAAGGTGGCGCCACTACTGAACCAGCAAATTATCGCCCATTCACCTTGACCAGTTTGATCTGTGAAGTTATGGAGAGTATTATTATGCATATCGTAAACAAGGATATAGGCAATCTCCACACACACACTACCACACCCAGTTCTGATTCGTCAGGGGCAGATCTTGCATACTGAACCAAGTCTACTTCTTTGAGACCCTCATCAAGGCCCTGGATGAGGAAAAGTCAATACATACAACTTAACCTTGACCTTGCCAAGGTATATGATACAACCCCGACTCGGGCATCATTGAAAATTTAAACACAGATTTGTGTTAATCCCTATCTAGTACGCTGGGTGGCCAACCACCTCACAGGACCCACAAGGTCAAAGGTGCTACTATAACTACCTTTAAGCTTAGTCTTGATGACTGGATGGGTTGTCACAAACCTATGCTAGTTTTTTTTTTTTTAATTATTATTTTCAAGAAACATCTTTATTAAATTATCATGTGTGACATAGGCAATCCTACATTTACATAAAGGAAAATAAACCATGTTGACATAATTTTTGTTGCAAATATCATGTCACAAAACATACTGACATGATTTTAATTGCAAACATTATACATAATTTATAATCTATCCAGTCATTGTCAGCCAAACATTACATAACTCAAATACTGCCTTCCTTTAAACCTCATTCTTCCCTTGTATGTACTGTTCCCACAAGTCCCTGAGGCTTAAGCTACTGTACATAGGGAGGAGAGAGGTTGTAATTCTACGTTCACTGAGCTGTAAAAGACTCACTCGCCTACCCCAAAGTAAATTAAACTTTTTAGATTAACTTAAGCAACCCTTTATAACAAGGCATATGGGCTTCTATGTTCTGAGGACATGACCTTTACAGTAAAATATGTGTGAAGGATAACAGATAAAGCAAGTTTAAGGAAAAATTCCTGCTTCACTTACAGTTAAACTACATTGCAAGGTATCTTTTCTTCCTATGCATTTAAATAATTGAAGAAAATAACTGGAATGCCTTTCTTGGGGGGTAACCTGTCTGTGGCTCAAATAGGAGTGTTTCATGAGAATGGTGTAGGTGGGGCTTAAGGGGCGACTGAGCACTACTTCGCCTAGGGCGCCATTTCAGCTAAGGCCGGCCCTGGTGGCGATGTGATCAAAGGAGAGACTACTGCCCACCAGAGTCCCAAAGTCACTTATCACACATTCGGCATTAAGTACACTGCTGTTTATGTGGTAGTTCATGGATAACAAGGTTTTACCAAAGGGGAGGAGAATGCACTTTTTGGCATAGAGCTTGAGGAAATTTATGCACGACATGAAGGACGTTAAAAAGGAACCTATGGTCAGATCCATATTCTAATGCGTGTTTATCCAAAGCACTATCCTAGTGCAATAGTCATGGTCCTTTAGTTTTTCCCAATGTCAGCTTCAGGAAACCTAATGTGTTTGTACCGCCCATGCCAAACCATATAGATGTTTTTTTTAAAATTTTTTGGGGGGCCAATTT
>NC_056728.1:1754849805-1754926153 GCF_019279795.1 Protopterus annectens | reverse complement strand
ATGGTCTGGTTTATGAAGAATTCAGAAACAACTTTGGGAAGAAAGGATGGATTTGTCCTAAGTGATGCTCTGTCTCTGAAATACTAGACAAGGCCTCTTTATACACAATGCCTGCAGCTCCGACACTGACAGACATGATGGCTACCAAGAACAAGGATTTCCAAGAAAAAAACTTAAGGTCACACTTCGCCACAGGTTCAAAAGGTTTTTGAGTCAAAGCCTGAAGGACTAGAGCGAGGTTCCATGATTCCACGGGCTGACAGGCCTGATATGAATGGTCCCTTTGAGGAAGGCTTTGCATGGGTGTAAAGAGATGAGGAGTGCCATCTATACCATTGTGGAAATTGCCGCTCGATGTACTCGTACGATAGAGGCAGAGGCTCCATTACCAAAAAACTTAGCCAAGTATTGAAGCACTGCAGTTACTGGAGCTGTGTTATCCTTGGACCAGATGGAGAACCTTTCCATTTATCGTGATATAGCCTTCTGGTGGATGGTTTACGAGAGGCCAGAATGATGTTCCAAACAGGCGAGGAGAGATTAGCTTGCCTGGCGACTAGTGGAAGTGGAGAAACCAAGCTGTCAGCTTGAGAGTGGATAGATTTGGATGACTCAACCCTTGGGAGTGAATACTCAAATCTGGTAGAGGGTCCAGAATCCACCGAAGGTATACTATGCGAGGCTGAAGGAAGGACAACCAAACTTGTCCAGGCCAGAATGGGGCTAGGAGGATCACCTTGCATCTCAACCAAAGAGCATTCTTTAGAAATTGAGGAATCAGGGGGATGGGAGGATAAGCGTAAAGAAGCCCTGTGGGCCAATAATGGATTAGTGTGTCCTTCGGTGACTCCCCCTCTGGGGAAGTAGGGCAAAATAGCTGCTGCACTTGTTTGTTCAATGGGGAGGCGAAAAGAGCACAGCAAGACTGGCCCCAGTGGCTGAAGATTTCTGTCGCCACCTCGTGGTTGAGAGACCACTCGTGAGGATGCATCTGCTCAGTTTGTCCGCAATCATTTTCGAGCTCCCTGGGATATGCGTTTCTATCAGAAAGCTGTTGGAAGATATCACCCACTGCCAAATTCTCATGGCTTCAAGACATAAGGGGTAGGGCTTGGTTCCTCCTTGCTTGTTTGATATACCAGACCACTGACATAGTCTGTCCGAATCGCAATTGTCCCAGAAGGAAGAGCCAAATGAAAGGCCTGCAACACTAATAGCACAGCTCTTGGTTCTAGAACACCGATATGCAGGTGGGCCTCAAAGGTGGACCATGTGCCTTAGACAGTCTTTCCTTGGAAATGGCCCACACACCCGATTAGGGAAGCATCCGTGGTCACAATGGCTGTGGGCTGAGGGGATTGAAACGGGTGACTCCCAAGTTCTGCATCTGGCCTCATCCACCAAAGGAGGTCTTGTTTGCAGGAGTTGGTTACACGAATCTGGTAATGGAGGGGATGACAGTTTAGGAACCACTGACAAAGGAGCCATTGCAGGGTCTGTATATGCAGCTTTGCTAGAGGCACTACTAGAATTGAAGCTGCCATAGATAGTAGGACCTGGAGAACTTCCCTTGCTGAAACTGTTGTTTGAGTGAGTATCACTCAAGAGCTGAAGCCTCAAAATCGGTGGAGTCTGAATTGGGAGTGATACCAGGCAGGACTGAGTATTGAACACACTGCTCCAATTAATTTTATTTGTGTGAGAGCAAGATTTGGGAGTGATACCAGGCAGGACTGAGTACTGAACACACTGCTCCAATTAATTTTATTTGTGTGGGAGCAAGATTTGATTTCTCCCAATGTATCGTTATTCCCAACAGTTGAGGGGGAAGAGGGGGAAGAGGGGGAAGAGAGAGAGACAGAGAGAGAGAGACAGAGAGAGAGAGAGAGACAGAGAGAGAGAGACAGAGAGAGAGAGAGAGAGAGAGAGAGAGACAGAGAGAGAGAGAGACAGAGAGAGAGACAGAGAGAGAGAGAGACAGAGAGAGAGAGAGAGACAGAGAGAGAGAGAGAGAGACAGAGAGAGAGAGACAGAGACAGAGAGAGACAGAGACAGAGACAGAGACAGAGAGAGAGAGACAGAGAGAGAGAGAGACAGAGAGAGAGACAGAGAGAGAGAGAGAGAGAGAGAGAGAGAGACAGAGAGAGAGAGACAGAGAGAGACTATAATGCAGTGGTGTTACCAGAAGATGCTCGGTGGGGGCAGTGAGGAGCCAGTTATCCAGATATGAAACCACCCGGAATCCTTTTAGTCTCAAGTGAGCTGTGACCACTGCCATGCATTTCGTTAACACTCTTGGGGCTGTAGCGAGACCGAATGGCAGAGCACAAAATTGGTAATTACTGGCTCCTAGCCGGAAGTGAAGCACACTCCTGGAGCGTTTGCCATATTTGATGTGGTAATACACATCCTGGAGATCTTTTGAGCACATCCAATCACCTTCTCTTAAAAAGGGAAGTATGGACTGAACAGTGGCCATCCAGAATTTTGTTTGGGTGAGTGACTTGTTTAAGCTGAGATCCAAAAATGGGTCTCCAGTCCCGTCTTTTTTGGCACCAAAAAAAGAATCTAGAGTAAAATCCGGATCCACACTGGTCTGGTGGGACTGGCTGAATGACTTTTTTTTTTTGAGACAGCCTTATAAATCTCTGAAGCTGCTTCTTCCCATTGACTGGGGGAAGTTTCCTTGGAAGGTTTGGTTGACAAGAAAGGGGAATGTGGTAATCTCTGGTAACGATGCTATGTACCAAACAATCGGTGGCGAGATTGCCAGGCAGGTTGGTGCCGACCCCCAGCTGCTTCCAGAGATAAGCGATAAGGCTGCTCCTCAGGAACCCTAGTAAGGCTGCCCAGAAAAGAAATCGTGGAGCCTTTGTTACGAGGACCCCCCTCTGCCTCTATAGGGGCATCTTCTGGAATGGTTACCCCCCTCTGCCCCTGGGGGTATCACCAAGTGTGGCACAGAAAGGACCCTGGGATTTTTTGGGCCACATTTTTCCACTTCTCTGATTCCTGGAGAAGGTACGTTGAGGGTTGGAAAACCATAGGCTTATGGCAGATGGAGTCTTTTCGTCTCGCTCACATCTGGTTAGCGTGTCCTTTACTCTGGAACCAAAAAGGGACGAAGCTTTGATGGGAGCATTCAGAAAGGAAGACTTAAAAGGGATCCAGGATGTCACAAATGCGTATCCAGGCATGATGCCTCATGACAATGCCCAAACCCAATGCTCTAGCCGCCCCTTCAGTCGCATGTGACAGCGACCTCATGGACAAGTTGGATATCGATTCCAGGCTTGTGAGGTCACTGTCCCGGACATCAGACAACTGTCCTGCGAGCATCCCAGAGAGTTTGGAGATAAAGTCCCTCTGGAGCCTCGCGAAATGTGCCAAATAATTCAGGGAGCATAGCAACGGTCCCGGATGCAAAAACACGCTTCCAAGTCTGTCCACCGCCTGGGACTCTCTATTGGGTGGGTGGACAACAGGACATTCCTCAACCAAGTCCTTTTTCGTGGCCGCCACCACCATAGCATCAACTGGTAACCCTTTGGACCATTGGGGGGGGGGGGGGGTTCTCCTAGCGAGAGGAAAGAATTTTTGTCTGGTCTCGGAGGGATCACCTCAATGGAATCAGGGTTCTTCCAAGCACGCTGGACACGCTCATCGGCAGGTGGGTCACCCACGAGGTAGAAGGCCAGGCGCAGAAAGCCTGCAGGAAAGCACAGTTTTGTACCTACCATAAATGTAGATGTTAGAGTGCTCATACAGCTGCAGTCATCACACTTTGGAATTCAGCCGACCGAGGACCCTCCTGACGGCAGGAAAACCCAAGTCTAGGTCTGGCGTCGGTTGTCGTCACTTCCCTGACATCAATGTGGCAGGGGTATAAAAGAGGCAGCAGACGCCATTTTCTTCAGTTTTTCTTGCCCCAGATGTCAGGAGCCCCCAGAAAGGAAGGCAAAACATGATATTATGCAAACATACAAAGTAGATAAATCAAAACAGTAGTTGCAAGCAAATACACCATAAAGGAATACCCCAAACAGGTTGTATGTTAAAGGTGTTTGTCATAAGCCCTGTCCAAAGAGGGGATGGAGGGAGGGTAACGGACTGCAGCTGTATGAGCACTCTAACATCTAAATTTATGGTAGGTACAAAACTGTACTATGTTCATCGCGCATACAGCTGCAGTAATCACACTTTGGTAGAATCCCAAAGCTAAGTAAGGGTGGCAGGTACTAAGCGGAATTAGGAGGGGCTAGAATGCCCTGCAGGACTGCTGTGGCAAAGCCCGCTCTAGATTTTGAGTATAGTGGAAGGTGGTAGTGCTTGGAGAAAGTGTGCACTGAACTCCAAGTAGCTGCTTCCAAAATGTCCTTGGTAGGGACCCCCCTGAGGAAAGCTGCAGAGGTGGCTGTAGCCCTGGTGGAGTGGGATCTGATGTATACAGGCACTGATTTTCCATGAAATTAATATCAAAAGCGTATGCAGTGGGCTATCCATTTTGAAATAGTCTGTTTGGAAATAGCCTTTCCTTGAGCACCTGTAGCATAGGGCACAAAGAGCTGCTCAGATTTCCTGAATGACTTTGTTCTGTCCAAGTAATAACGAAGTTGCCTGTGAATGTCCAAGGAATGGAGTAGCCTCTCTCCTTTGTTCTGTGGATTTGGATAAAAGGTAGGAAAATGAATAGTCTGATTCAGAGCTACACTGGATACTACCTTTGGCATGAAGGTAGGGTTGGTTCGTAAGGAAACCCTGTCCTGATGGAAAATGATGAATGGTTGCACAGCCATGAGGGCCTGTAGCTCCGAAACCCTGCGTGCTGAGGTAATAGCCAGAAGGAAGGCTGTTTTCCACGACAAGTATTGTAGCTCTGTTGAAGAAGCAGGCTCAAAAGGAGGCAGGGTCAGCTTTTCCAATATGAAGTTGAGGTCCCAAGCTGGGGCTGGTGGTTTCCGTGGGGTTTTATATTTTTTGCCCCTCTGAGGAACTGCCTTAATAGAGGATGTGAGAATAAAGGAGGATCTGTATTGTATTGTGCTGAAATGGCTGAAGCGTGGATCTTGATGGAGGAGAAGGAAAGGCCACTGTTTAACATCTCAGCTAGGTACTGTAAAATTTGAGGTATATTCATTACCAAAGGATTCTGGCCCTTTTCTTGATTCCAGGAACAAAATCGTTTCCATTTGGCGGAGTAGGTTTTTCTAGTAGAGTGTCTCCTGGCCTCCAAGATGACATCCTGCACCTCCTTGGAGAGGAGAGTCTGTTGGGAAATTAAGGTATTCTCCATGCAGCTAGATTTAAGGTTTTGAGCTGGCTGTGAAGGGTTTTGTAGTTGTGCTGGGACAACAGAAGAGGAACTAGAGGTAGGATCCATGGTGGTGAGTGTGATAGGCTCTTTAGGAGAGGATACCAGTGCTGTCGTGGCCAGTCTGGAGCAATGAGAATGATTTGTGGCCTCTCTGCTCTGGTTTTTAATAGAACTTTGGTCAGCAGAGGTAGAGGCGGGAAGGCATAGACTGTCAATGTTGTCCAATTGAAAGAGTGCGTCCACTTTCCAGGTCTGTGGATGATAGGTCCTTGAACACAATTTCTCCAACTGGTAATTTCTGTGGGTAGCAAATAGATCTATGTCTGGCTGTCCCATGCCTGAGTCATCTTTGAGAAGACTTGAGGATGCAACTTCCATTCGTGTGGGTCTGTCATATTTCTGCTTAAGTTGTCTGCCAGTGTGTTTTCCTTCCCTGGCAGGAATTGTGCCTGCAGCTGAATTTGTAATTCCAGTTGCCTGCACAGGGGGTATGAATGAGTCCCCCCTGTTTGTTTATGTACCACATGACTGTGGTGTTGTCTGTCCTTATTAATAGCTGGCCTGGATGCAGTAGGTCTTTGAAGGTCATAAGAGCATTTTGCATGGCTAGCATCTCCTTTTGGTTGATGTGTAGGTGCTTCTCTTTTTGGGACCATTTTCCCTGAATGCACTGATCTGCCATGTGTGCTCCCCAGGCGTAGTCTGAGGCGTCTGTTGTGATGATTTGAGTTGCCTGAGGTAAACAGAAAGGGAGACCTGTGTTTCTTTGGCATGCCTGAGCCCACCACAAAAATTCCTTTTGAAGGCATGGAATGAGTGGTATAATTGTTTCTAAGCTGTGGCTGTGTTAAGACCATAAGTTTTTTTAGGTACCATTGTAGTTTCCTCATATGCAGCTTTGCACATGGTATTAGTAGGATGCAAGATGCCATGAACCCCAGAGCCTGCAGGACTTTCCTTGCAGTTAGTCTGGTTAAAGTTGCCATTTTGTTGAAGTATTGAGACAGTTGCCCTTGTCTGTCTGGCGTGAATCAGGCCATTTGGGTTGTTGTATTTAAGCTGGCACCCAGGAAAATTATCTGCTGAGAAGGTATTAGTTTTGATTTTTTTTTGTTCACTGTGAAACCCAGGTAGTTTAATAGTTTTATTAAAAACGCCAGATGCTGCAATAGAATGTCCTTGCTGTCCGCTTGGATCAGGCAGTCATCCAGATATGGGTAGATTTGTATTCCTTGTTGTCTGCAGAAGGCAATTACTGATGCCAGGCATTTCGTAAACACTCTGGGCGCAGTAGATAAGCCCAAGGGCAATGCAGAGAATTGGTAATGGGTTGAACCTGCAAGAAATCTGAGGTATCTTCTGCAATCTTGTCTGATATGGACATGCAGGTATGCCTCCTTGAGGTCCAACGTTACCAGCCAAGACTCCTTGCCCAGCATGGGAAGAAGCTGCTGTAATGTGAGCATCTTGAATTTTGGTACCTAGATATGCATTTAGAATAGATAGGTCTAAGATGGGTCTCCAATCTTTGTCCTTCCTTGGTACCAGAAATAGTCTTGAATAAAAACCTTGACCTTGTTCTTTTGCAGGTACCTCTTGAATTGCTTTCATATCCATGAGAGAGGAAATTTGTCTTTGTGCCTCTGCCCTTTGATTTTGTGGCAGGTTTGGCATGCCTCTCATTTTTGGAAGGGTGTGAAAGTGGAACCTGTAGCCTCTGTCTAGAATATCCAGAATCCATTTGTCTTTTGTAACAATGTGCCAGTTTTTTGAAAATAAGGCCAGTTTTCCGCCCAAAGCTGCTGCCATTATAGCTTTGTTTGGCAGGCATAGGGGGAGGTCTGTTTTCTAAATGACTGTGGTCTATCTTCTCCACCTCTTGGGGTTGGTGCTTGTCACTGTCTAGCTCTAAGATCCTTGAGGTTGTCCTCTACCCCTTGGGCGTCTGTATCTGCCCCTTTGGGGTCTGTCCGTGGCTGGAAAGGACCAATTTTTTGAAGGCCAGTTTCTGCTGAAGCGTGGAGGTTGCACCTGCAAGAAATCTTTGTTTGCATAGATTTCGCTTTTTCCTCCAATTTCTTTAGTACCTCCTCAGCTTTAACACTGAACAATACATCTTTTTGAAGTGGTGCATCTAATAACTTTGCTTTGATATGATCTGGTAAAGTTTGCTCTGAGCCAAGCATGTCTACGTATGACAGACCCTGTGACAGCAGCTCTACATGAGGCCTCTAAAACATCAAAACCACACTGCAAGGTATGTTTCCCCACTTGCTCTGCTCCATGCAACAAATCCTGCAACTCTTTCAAATCTGGTTGTTCTCTCTGTGTCATTTTGCTTTTCAGCTGAGATAACAAGAACTGCTGGTACTTTAACATATGAAATTGACAGTTTAATGCCCTCATGGTTAAAGTGGCAGATGTATACACCTTTTCCCCCCACCGTTCTAATGCTCTGGAATCTCTCTCTGAAGGTAAAGGGTTTTTAGCAGTAGAGGCCTTTATCCCCTTGGGACCCTGTGAAATTGTTTCTGGGTCAGCAGTATGGCTTTTATAAAGTAACTGGTGAGAATCAGGAACCCAGTAATACCTGTCTGGTTTAACATGGGCTGGAGGTAGAGAGTCTGGATTAAGACTGGCTTCTGCGTACACATCATCCAAAATATCTAAAACAGGAGGGATAAGCCAGGGGCCTATGCTGGGGGAGCAGCAGAAATTCCCTGAGCCTTTTCTTGGAATCTGAGTAATCTTGGCCTTCCCAGTGGAAGTGCCCTCTCAATGTATGCAGGGTTTCCCCATAAGAGTAGTCCTTGGGGGGGGGGGGGGCGCCGAGGGAACAGACTCCTCAGCATCAGAGTCTTCAAAAGGGGAATAGGTGTAATCCTGGTCCTCAGAATGGTCTGAGGTAATAGAAGCCTGGCCTGAGGAAGGGTAGTCTTCCTCCAACCTGGGTCTTTTGTCTGAGGGGGGTTGAGAACCCCTGATGAGAGTTATCAAATCCTCAGCCATTTTAAGCATCTGTTTTTTAGGCATGGGGCCTTGAGTGGAGGTCTGAGGACCTTGTTTTTTAGTTTTCATTGCAGCTTTAGATTTAGTGAAGGATTTAATAGAGAAGGAGGTAGGCCTGAAGACACCTTCAGAAATGGCAGGCCTCGCTAAATTTTTGGTTTCCCCGCCAAGAGTGGCGTCGGTATCTGCAGTGGGAATGGAGACAGAGGAACCTGTGACCTCGGGTACTGAAGTCACCGGTAAAATAGCTTCATCGGTAGTCAGGGGCTGCGTAGGCGCCTCGCTGACAACCAGAGAACCGCTAATCGGCCTAAGCGTGGTCTCAGTACTCTGTGCAGGCCTCAGGTGTCGGTCCTTATCTTTGCGTCTTTTGCCTAAAAACTGGCGTCGCTGTATCAGACGACATAATATAATTACATTTTTTGCCAAAATAATGAAGGGCGAACTCTGCCCGGCACTTAATAGTGCGCTTGTTAAACCTAGCACAAAAAATGGCAGGCCGAGACGTCGTGGTCTGGCCCTAAGCAAGGTATACAGAAAGAGTGAAAATCCTTATGTGGTATTTGCTTCCCACAAGAAATACAATTATTAACTTTGTCTGACATCGGTCTGAGGCAAGAAAAAAAAAAGTTTCCCCAACGGCGTACTTGGCTTTAAAGACGACTTCGGCTGAAATACTGTTCGTAAATCTCAGGAGCTGGCCGACCGGCACTTGCGAACTGCTTCTGCTTCGGGCACCGCACGGCAAGAAAGACTGAAGAAAATGGCGTTGGCTGCCTCTTTTATACCCCTGCTGCACGGACATCAGGGAAGAAGCAACGACAACCGATGCCGGACCTAGACTTTGGAATTCAGCTGACCGAGGACCCGCCTGACGGCAGGAAAACCCAAGTGTGATGACTGCAGCTGTATGCACAATGAACATCAAGGCATCCTCAAACAAAGGGTTGGAGGGCTTCCAGTCACCTCCCTGCTTTAACATTTCCAGGATGTCTCCAAAGGAGACATCACGAGGTGACAGCAGGGATCCTTCACCATTATAGTAGTCCGCATCTTCAGTTAAGGACTCCTTGAATGAGTCCATGTGCTTCCTCTTGCACGTCCTCTTTCAAGTGGGCTCCTCAGTGGGAATCTGAGGAGGACTTTGAAGAGTGGGTACCTTGAACAGGGGGTGTCCTGTGGCTTCTCTGCCCAGTGTCCTGGGGGGGTTGGTCTGTGACAGCTGCAGCTCAGGGGGCAAAACCTGGGGTTCCATCAAAGGAGTGCTACCAGAAGCAAGAGCCCCCTCCATCGTGTGGAAGGCAGGTCTGCCCGAAGAGGTATGGGAGCCCGGAACAGAGAGACAACCTCGGGACCGGGGTCACACCCTGCTCAGAACCCGCCCCCACTAGTGGAGTCTCAAGCAGAATCAGAGTGGACGTGGCTATAGGCACAGAGGATGGAAAATGAGAAGAAAGACTGCTCCGTGCCCCAGGCCAAAGCACCCATCCCCCAATCCCCAGATTGAGGAAGGACTGCTTCAGGGGGAGCAGAAGACCAAAGGGGCAAACTCGGAGCCAGAGTGAGATGCATTGTAGGCGCTGAGGTGATGGGTTCCATGACGGATATCGGAGCAGAAGGCTTCGGAACAGAGATGGTCGAAGGAGGAGTGTAAAATGGAGTAGGTCAACCCAAGTCCTACAGGTGGATGGGTCTTAGAAAGTGTGGGGATCCCCCTGGCTAACAGCAGCTGGTCCACAAGACGCACCACATCATGTTCCGACAGGCTCCTGGTGGATCTAGTGGACACTGCGGAAGGGGAGTCGGGACGTTCCATGAAAGGGCTATACACCTGGCCCAGAAACGGATCTATGGAAGGGGAGTATCGGGTCCGTGGTGCAAGGTCTGCCAGCACAAAAGTCTCTAGTTTCGAGACCAGAAGTAAAGGGGTAAAATCCAGTGCAGTCGGCATAGCGCTGTGCTGAAGAGGCACTCAGAGCCGAAATGGTCTGTTCCAAAATGGAAACAGACAAAGTGGTCGAAGGTGTGCCCCAAGCTGAAGTGGCCACAGGTACCGATGTCAAAATAGGGGTAGTAAGGTCTATGATCGGTGCCAGAGGCAGGACTGGAGCAGAAGACTGCACCATAGAGGCAGATTTATGCTCCAAAGAGAATTTTTGGACCTTTGATTTCCCAGGCTCGCCCTGATCACCCGATGGTGAGGAGGGAACAGAGTGGGATCTCATTTTGTCTTTAGCAGGATGGATTGAGACCTCCATCGCAGAAATGGCCTCTGAGAAGGGAGACTTGAGTAACCCTTTTAGAATTAGTTTATTTTTGAGCTTAAGAGTGCGTGGCTGAAACTGACAAATATTACACAGAGGCTGCATCGAAAGGTGGGGCACACGCAAACAGTATACACAGTCATTGTGAGAATCACTATTAGGTAACTTGCCATTACATGAAGCACAATTCTTCAAACCTGAAGTACCCTTCTTATCAGACATCTTGACAGAAAGAAACCACAAGCCAACCGTACAATCCAACTAGAACAAAAAAGTCAAACACGGTTCAAAAAAAGGACACAATTACAGTAATACGGTGGTATGTAGAGAGGAAAAGAAGCACCTTACTAAAAGCCAAAGATAATAGGTTGAACAGGAAAGACAATACCAGCTATGGTTCTGAAGAAATATCACAAGGGTAAAGAGGAAAGGCCGTAACAACGAGTATACGGAGGAGAAAAACAAGGTTAGAAGAAAAACAGTAGAAATACTATTCATACAATAAAATATGAAGACATCAAAATTTTTCCACACAAATATCAAATAAAGTTCCACTCAGTGGAGCTTGGCTGAAACGCAGCTTTACGGCTACATGGCAAAGGAGATCTGAGGTAACAGGGAGAAGGGCATTCTGGGTACAGACAGCTCAAGACTTTTTTTTGGCTGGCGCAAACTTGGAAGAAGGCAGACTCTGTCCCAGGGGCTCGGAACCGAACCAATCAGTGATGAATGGAAAGAAGATTAATCGGATAAATAAGCATAAGCAGCTAGAAAGAGCAGCAGTGATAACAATGAATGTCTACAAAACAGTCAATTCCAACATATAAATACCAAATTACTTTTCAATACAAGATTAGCTTGAAAGTACACAAGAGTCTGACAACATAATGAGTACCATTTTGAACGAGAAACCATAGCTGTAGTAAAAGACAGCAGCCATGCAAACAAAGCTCTGAGGTGCTGGCTAGGGAAATACTTAGCACTGTATATCAACAGAAGGAGCACACACATCACCATGAACTGCATCAAAAGGAAGACATTGCTCAAGCCAGTTATTACCAAAGTATTAGCAATTTTTACTATGAGCTCTGATTCAATTTCTAACCCTGATCAAGAACATGAGTAAATCACAGTCAGGAAATTTAAGTCTTCACCTCTCAAAGCTGCCTCAACAAACTGTCAAACAATTATAACTACTGATTAAAGGATGTGATAAGGGCTAGTATTGCTGCACCAAAAGGTGTAGCACCAGAAAATAGCGGCTTCACTGAAGTTTATTATTTAAAGATAAAATCATTACTGAAAAATACAATCCCTACAATGTTACTAAATGTATTCCAACTTACTTGTTTCAAGTAAGAGCTCCCTTCAACAAATATATCAATTTTGTACACCCCAAGCAGGCCAACATCTCCCTGGAAGGAGATTACAGGTCCATTAAAATCTTAGCTAGTGAGCATCAGACACTTTTACCATCAGTGAAAAGTCTACCACAGGCTGACTATCTACAGAGAAGGCCCAAGTACAATGCAGATCATCTTAAGGCGCAGACCAATCACTAACCCCAATCTACATGCAACTCCCTTGACACAGTAGTTAGTGTGCGTGCTGATCCTAAGAAAGTTTTTTGAACCCATTTGGTAGTATTACTTACAACAGGCTGTGATTAATGGACATATTAATCACAGCTGCTGACATGGAGTTACATGCAACAGACAAAAGCAAATGTCACATGACCTGCACCACTGTGCCTAATTAACTTGTAGCGCATGGAACATAGAGAACATGCTCAGCTAACTGGAAAAAGGAAAATCAGTTAAGTGCTGCAATGGTGCAAAACGTGACCTTAACAAATGTTAAGCACCCCATACTTAAGTTAAGGTTGGGTCTTGGGCTAGGCAGTAAAATCTGCCAGTAATAGCCAGCAAATGACAGAGGGAGCATAAAAGATTTGTTTCTGCCTGCTATCCATACAGATAACATGTCCTTGACTTCATGTTAAAAACTTAGAAAGTTACTATAACAGGATGTTTTGCTAGTCTGCATTTTCTGAAGGATATAAAGTCTGAAACTTAAATGTATTTCATTATTTTAGGAATTTAATCCTCAGTAATTTCTCGGAAAACCAGAGTTTGAGGAACAGAGCAAACATACAAGACAAAAATCTGGACAGTCGGAACACATAAAAGGGGCTATGTTACACTGCCTTTCTGACAGGATTTGTAAACTGCTTTATGGCTTTCAAAGCTGGGAACACAGTTAAAAAAAAAAAAAACACCCTAACTAGTAATACACTGGGCAGATAAAGCTCCATGCACTACAAAGTTATGAGCATTTCACCAATCTGAACCTATTGTTATGTGCTCTCAAACTGGATGCCAAGATATTTCTTGCCATCCATGTACTGAATATGTAGGTCGGTCAGGATCGGTGACCCACTCAAAATCCTCTACATGTGATGCACAGGCTTATTCAACTACGTCTATATGTGATGCACAGACCTAGTGGCACAGAGGCAAGGTGACTGAGCTTGGACTGCTGGTGGTGTTAACCAAACAAGACTGGCAAGCAATTTATGTATCCCTGCCATAAAAACTCTGAACAGATCAGATCAGTCAACTATCAACAGGTCACTGATTCAACAGCATTTCACTTACACACAAGCTTCAAATACACACGGCTAGCACTAAATGAATATACATGAGTTGACTGGCCTTATAGCATATAATAAACATGCACTGGTAACAGCCAACACTTGCCACACCCAAATAAGCTCAACAGTGTGCAGTTTGTAAATCATAATCACAGTCTCCTCAGGATTTTATCCAACGTAAAGACAGCTCAGTGCCTTCAAATACAATCTTATAGCAACTTAACTCAAATATTTTGTATAGAACACTTTAAGAGAGGTTAATAAAACAGACCCCAACAACCACTGTCTAGTCATTACAGTAATACTGTGACTAACTAACCACAGTACAAAAATACATAACATATGTTTAATCATAAAATGAACCTAGGGAGGAAGTAATGGTTGGCTTTGTGTGAAGAGACTCCGTGAATTTCTTATAGGATGGGGAAAAGGGCCTAGAATTGTCTGGGACCTGCTGACCCCCCCCCCCCCTTCTGGGCGGCCTTTCCCTTCTGCATTTAGGATATTACAGTAAGACAGCACTGCATAAAACACTGAATGGCATTTTGGATAAGTGATCCTCTGCAATTTGGCAAGCTTGCTTGCTAAAATGGGGGTGGGAGCTTCAGAATGCTTTGCTTCATGATTAAAAAAGGGTAGATTAGCAGGAGGAAAAGTTCCCCACAAAACGTATTCTTGGTGAACTATATAATCTGACAATTTGAGGAATTAACACAAGTGGTATATTCAGAGGTTTGGACTCTTATGGTCCATAATCTCTCTATACATTTGGAAGCATCCCTTTATTGAGATACTGGGACAACCTGCTACAGGGTGACTGTACGACCAGACTGCAGGAATCTATGGAAGGCTTTGACTCACTTAATGAGGCCAGACCTTTATATAACTTCTTACCAGCTAAATTAAACTACATGAAAATGGGTGCAAGTCACAGCAGGAACTGGCCTTCTCGGGTACGTCTTTGGAAACTAATCAGGGAGGCAGGATCAGCAGGAGGTGCATCAAAGACTTGCAGACTACTTCAGGCAACCAAGATAAGGAATAGTGAAGGATACTGCTAAGAATGAGAAAGATGTGGGACTTTACCCAGTGCTAGAAGTTTTTAGCCCTTATGCCATGGTATGCCACAATTTCTAGAAGATTCTCATTCTTTTAAGTACTTTTATTCATCTTCCCATTGCTAGTGGAGATTCCCTTCATAAAGTCCATTGTGCTGGTGGTTTGAGCAAGAATAACTAAGTATATGGTATCACATACTTTGGGAATGACCAGAATTGGAGAGTTTAAAGACATTACCTTCAGTCTCCATCTAATCCAAATATGGTACAATCCACAATTTTCCCTAGAGAAAGCCTAAATGCAGTTAGTGTAACATTTGATGCTAGTAGGAAAGAAACTAGCTACTATGACCTGGAAGAGGAATTAATCTAAGGTGGAAAATGTAAACATGTTAAAGAACAGTGAACTAGAATTGGGCAGCAAACATCATAAAATTAGGGAGAGAACTAGAATGAAACTGATTACATGGACTGCTATGCTTGTGAGCAGTCTGCAGTAGGTATAATGTTTTTTATACAAAGTGAGCAGATTAATAGCAAATGGGTTCTATTTTTTCCCCAAGCTTTTCTCTACAGATTTAGGATATCAAATTCTCAAATTTGGTTGGAGCAAGGGCTCTGCACATGTTTATAATTAGTCTGTCTCACTTTTTGTTTGTGTGCGCACGAACGTGACTGAATTTGCAAAGTTAGCCTTCATGTAATTATGCTGAGTTTTGGTTATTTACTGATGTGTTGCATAAATGACAATTACATAAAAAATGTTTGTATGAAAATAAAAAAAGAATGATTAAAAATTTGTATGGTAGTAACAGCCTGAGCAGCAACTTTTGAAAAGTAAACCTAGAAGTTATTAGTAGATCATCCCAAATCATACTCCTTAAAAGCAATAATTACCATCCAGAATAAAAACAAATCTTTAAATTATATTTCAAGTAATCAATAAATTTTGCAAAATGTAAAAATAGGTGCAAACCAGCACAAATAAAATGAATAGATGGCACACAACAGCAGCTTATCTGGATCAGTCTGTACCAATAAAATATTTACTTCTATCACTCTGAAGTGAAAGACAATAGCTAACCACAGATTCCAACTAGAGCTCTATCCAGAGCTGCAGTCTAGAAGTTAGTCGGAGCCTAACAGTTCAAAAGTAGGCAGATGATAGCTAGCAACCCCCATCCCCCCCAAGAGAGTCCCAGACATAACTTCCTGCTTTTTTTTTCTCTCTCCTTTTTTTCAATCTGAATGTCACTTTCCCTGCTTTACAGTCTAACTTGAGGGACATTTTGCACAGTTTTAGGCACTGCAAATTTGCACACAATAGTTGTGCTCACTTCGGTAATCTCCAAGAGAAGTACCTCGCAGGATGCGCAGTAGCAAAACCCGCCCCGAGCACACCTCCTGCCCAAGCGCACATGAACATTTATTTGTTCCTGCTTTACAATGAGTAATTGTAGCGTTTTTACAGTAGTGCAATGTACAGATCTTACCCTTTTTACAGTATTATACTGTACCAGTAACTGTCGGAACACACGGAAAATCAACAACAGTTACATTTCATATAAAGAATTATGATCCATTCAGGTAAATGCGTTTATTGGATCGGTGTCTGTGTTCTTCGTTTGGATAAATGATTTTCTGGACAGTAGATTATAGACTTTAGTGAAAAACCTAAAACAACCGTTTGTAATAATGGGGAAAAAATTCTGGTCCGGGAACACATGAAAAAGTTATCAGTTTATGAAAATGTAAGTCTGGTAATAGGAAAGTAAGTTAATAAGTGATTCCTATTTAAAATGGGCAGCTGATTGAGTAAGTAGTTTTTTTTGTTGCAAAGATACTGTGTTTAGCCGCATTCGGTTGTGCTGATTTTATGGCAAGTGTTTTTCCTAAAGCACTATAATTACTGGTACAGTGTACCATTGTGTAGGGTGTAGTATGCAGCCATTCCTATCTACTGGAAAACTGAACTTTCATCGTGGTTAGTATTAGGAGCCGATCTCTTATGACGGCCTATTTGCTGCTAAAGTGCGAGTTTAACTAACCATTTTTTTCTGTATTTCTAGCGTATGGGCTGGATTTCAGTAACTATGTATGAAGGCTAAAAAGGGAAAAACTTGCTTAACTGTATAGTAATGGCTTATATTACGCTTTTGATCAATTTAACAAACAATGTAACCTTAAACTAGGCAACGAACCTTGTCCGTAACTATGTTAAACATAAAACTCAATTTCTTGAGTTACCGATGGAATGACAGGTGTTTGTGTAACATGTCAATCAGATGCACGATGACCTGCCAGTCACTGTGGACACGCCCTAACCTGCGCAGAACCGCCCGCAAGGTACTACAACTTGGAGATTACCCTCACTTCCATTGTAAGCAAATGCATACTCAGTACTACTCACTTTTTTACATTCTTGAAGTTGTATGATGTACTGGCTGTGAATCTTACAATAACCACATTTTTTTATGGAGAAAAACATTAAATTAGCTTTATTTATATTACTGCCTTTTCACAGACGCCTCAAGAACTTTTGGCTTCCCTGAAGGTCTTTATCACAGCTATCTAGTGCTGTACAGTAACACTAACATCTGTTATAGCACCAATTAATTCAAAAAACTCAACCCCCTTTCAATTACAACACAGTAACCTCAGGGATGTCCTGTCCCCTTCCATGTGTCTTCAGGCCATAAAGTCTCTGAGCTACCCATTTAAAAGGAAGGCAGTAAGGAAGCAGAGACATCTAATGTTCATAAGCAACTGCATCATCCTCACAACACTACACAGAACTCCCCTGCCTAATTAGAGATTTTAAAACTTGGGCAGCTTAGTGGTTTTCCCAGTGACTAAGGCAGTTAAAAACAAAAAGGATTACAAGCCCTCATCCCATTCAGATGGTGCAGAACTGCCCCCAAATACCAGAATATAAAGATACATGTGTTGACCAGAAAAAAAGTGTTGGAAATCAGGCACAAGCCACTGTGGGAGTTTTGGAACATGCAAGTAGTACAGTTATTTAAGTAAATTTACCATAACACATGATCTGCTGCAGTGACCTGAGCTATTCAGGTTTACCCTGCCAAGGATGATCAACCATTCAGCTTAACAAAGGTAAAGGCAGTCCTTCCACTCAATCTGTCATGAGATCAAGCAAGGCAGCAAATAAAAATCAGTTATAAGCGCCAAATTTCAAAGCTTTTTTCCTGAAAAAGGGAGGCAAAAATCCTTTAAGGAAAATTATTAGGAAACAAACCAAGAGCAACTATATACACACCCACCACTAAAGCAGAGGGCTGAAAAGAGGAGGTGGCTATTGCAACAGTTCTCTACTGTTATGGCGAGTTTACTTGAACTGCTGCAATACTTAAGATATTCGGGTAGATTACTATAGCTCAGAAACCAAAGAACAGAGGAGGAAGCAAATTAAGAATCAAGGATCCCCTGGAGAATGGCCGTAGCAAAGCCCATTCTGGACCTTTAAAAAGAATCCAATTTGCAATACTTGAGTATGTACACAGGACCAAGCTGCTACCTCTATAATACTCAAGAGTCCAACCTGCTCTAGAAAGTGACAGAGTAAGCCCAAGCCCTGGTGAAATGGGTCCTATCATTGCCTAGAAGTGGCATGTTATGGTGAGAACAAAAAAACGTCATGAGACCGCTATCTAGAAATAGCCTGTTTTGAGACGGACAATCTCCTATGAAGGCAGGACAAAAGGGTAAACAGCTTATCAGTTTTTCAGAAGGATAGAGTTCTATCACAGTACTACCTGTGCTGTCTGTGGATATCCAAAGTTATGAAACATGATTTGCTCTTGTTTTGGGGTTCTGGAAAAAGAAGGTGATTAGACTGGCTCAAGGTAAACTCAAACTACTTTGGGCATTAGAGGATTAGTTCTTAAATAAACTATGTCCTTGTGGAAAATTAAGTAGAGTTGACTAACCATAAAGTACAGTTGTCCAAATTGAACTTGTCATAACAGTAGATGTTCAAATGATCACTGCTACAGTAGCCTTCGCTATATAGGTTATATCCTGCCAAGCCTACAACAGACATCCAGCTTCAAGGCAGCTTCCATGTGCCCACTGTCAGGCAGCTCAAGCGGAGTTGACTAAAAGACAAGTTTGGGCACAATGCCCATCACAGCTTTCCTGCCAACAGAGAGACAGAAGCTGAGCCCCAAAAGGACAATGCTAGGAACAAAAAATGTCCACACCCTGGCATAAAAAGAGACAGAGAGAGCGAGCAGCTACTGCAGCAGTGATCACTCAAAACATCTCCTGTTAAGGCAAGCTCAACTTACAACTGTAACTGTTCTATGTTCACAATATTGGATCACTGCCATAGTAGCCTTGACTACATGGGTAGATTACCTTAGCTAGCTACATTTAGGAGATGGAGAAGAGTCCAGAAGCCCCTGGAGAATGGTCCTGGCAAAGCTTGATCTGCACCTAGAGAAGGAATCAAGATTAAGTGCTTTGTAAATGTATGTATGTACAGAGGACCAAGTAGCAGCTTCTAGAATACATCTGGAAGCCAACCCTTTCCAAAAAGCCACATATGAAGACAAGGCCCTGGCAGAATGGGCCTTAACCCAGCATGGGATAGTTGTGTTACAGCTTTAGATAACCATTTGGAAACATTCTTGTTTTGACACAGGTTCTCCCTTCTTACCTTTAGAAGAAATGAACATTGATCCAAATATCTGAAAGATTTAGTTCTGTCAAGATAGCACCAGAGTTGCCGGTGGACGCCCAAGGTATGGAGTATCCCTTCTGCCTCATTTTTAGGTTCAGAAAAGAAAATGGGGGGATGAATATAGTTTTGCTTAAATTAAACTCGGATAACACTTTGGGCATAAAAAAGGATTAAGTTTCAAAGAAACTCCGTCCCTGTAGAAAATGAGACGGGGTTGACTCATGAGAGAATGAAAGTCAGTTACCATTCTTGAAGAGGTCAGAGAAATCAGTAAAAAACTGTTTTCCATGTTAAGAACCTCAAAACAGCCAGATTAGTTGGTTCAAATGGCGCAAGTATTAGCGCCTCTAACACAAAATTAAGATTCCAAGGAGGGGCTACCTGTTTTCTTTGCGGCCTCTTATGTAAAATCCTTTTCAAAAACATTGATATGAGACTGCAATGAAAGAGGAGGATCTATGGGCAGACTTGCCGAAATGGTTGATAAATGAATCTTGACAGAGGAATAAAAAAATCCATAGGACTGTAACTAAACACATATTGTAAAACCAGAGAATAACCAGCCCTGAATGGGTGTTGGTTATGTTGCCAGCACCAACTAAAAAATTCCATTTGCTAATATATTATCTTCTAGTAGCAAGCTTTCTTGGCTCCATTAGTACCTGCTGCACACCTTCAGTAAAACAGGTGCCTAAATTGAATTAAGACAATCATCCAGGCAGTCAATTGAAGATGATTGATGTTGGGGTGTATCAAACCCCACTATTCTTGTGAAAGTAGATTCAGTCGGAGAGGCTTGTAGTAATTGCCCCTGACCATTCCTAAAAGGATGGATAACCACAGCTATCCTGGCCAGAAGGGAGTCAACACAATGATCTTTGGTGATTTTTTCTGAATATTCAGAAGTAGCCTGGATATTACTGGAAAGGATGGAGAAGCATACAGAAACATTCCTCTTCAAGGAGAAGAAAAGGTATCCATCTTCCAGGTCCTCTTGCATGGAGTCACGGAACAAAATCTTGCTAGTTTATTATTCAGAGAGCAGGCAAGAGTTCTACTTGAGAAGCCCCCATAAATGGATCAAATCTTGAAAGACCCTAATCTAAAATTTATATTCGTGAGGGTCATCCCTGGTCCTGCTCAGCTTGCCTGCCACACAATTTTTCTGACAGAATATAGGATGCCTGTAGAGTGAGACTGTGATATGAAGCTAATTTCAAGCTAACATGGCTAATCTGCAAAAAGGGGTAAGAGCTTGTTTGTTTATAGGCAATACCAGAATAATGTGACCAGAGATCAGACAGCTAATAGCATTTCTAAAGAGTTACCATATCTTTAATGTTCATATTTTGGTCAATTTTTTTTGTCCCAAAAACATGACACTTTTTGCAGGGGGGGGCAGTGTCAGTGGGCAAGAGTTAGGAGTCTATTGTGACAGACTGTTTGGAGCATAAGGGGAGAATGGGAGATGTTGACTGAAAAATTTGATGTCTCCACCATCCAATTGCTCTTTTTAGAAATCCAAAAAGTGGAACTTGGAAAGACAGTGGGTCTTGATGCTGGGAACAAAAATATTTCAGATACCACTGTATCTTTCTCATGTGGAATCTCACAATAGGGCTCCTGGAAATCTTGTATGCCGTGAGACCTAGAATCCTGAGGTACTGCCTTGCTGAGATAAAGCAGAGTGGAAAATCTCTGGAATACATCTAAATATTGATAGACTCCCCCTGTGGAAAAACAGTCTTTTGTACTAAGATGTCTAGTAGGCACCCAAAATACAATCCTAGGAGAGGTAATCAGAAAAAAAGGGCTTTTCAGTCTTCTCTTGGAATCCTTGCCTCTGTATAGGAGGATCCCCTGACGAGAGAGATCGATTGATTACCAACACTTTTGAAAAAGACTGCACAGATAAGCAACTCATCTAAAAATGAAAATGTGGATAGCCTGCAATGGGCTAGTACAGGACCTAGACACTTTGCAAACACTCTTGGAGCAGTGAACAGCCCAAAGGGTAAAGGTAAAGAAATGAAAGCGATCCAGGCGCACACAACCTTAAGAAATGTCTGGATGAATAGAAAAGTAAATATATGCATCTTTTAAATCCAAGGTAACTAGATTAGAAAACTCAAATAAGGAAGGAGGGGTAATGGGTTGCAAAGTTGAAACATTTTGAACTGGGACACTAATTTCCTGACTAGAAATGGTCTCCAACAGTTTTGTCACTAAAAACATTCTTGCTTAAACTCCTTCCCCTAACTGAAAAGGAGGAAAGTACAGTTGTATAAAATCGTACCACAATAGTAAAGGTCCTCTTCACTGCTGCAGTATTCCACACCCAAGGGATCTCCTGCCAAGTACAGCCCAATGTCCGGCCAGTACACCGAAGCCTTTAGCTCTTATAGGTGCCATACGTCCAATGTATGGTCCCTCTGCAAGATATAGGGCATAGAGGTGACAGACGCGAACAATCAAAATTGGAAAAGTTCCAGGAGGAACAGAATACCCTCAAGGACAAGAGAAACATTTGCATCCAGAAGGAAAAAGGGAAGGAATTCTCCCCTCGGCAAAAGTGAAGAGAAGTACATATACTGTTGGGGCAGGATTTTACACAAGTGTAGTATGTCCATCCATATCACTGATGCAGTATTCTTCACCTGAGAGAAAGTTCAGGAGGAGGGAGTTACAGATAACCTCCACAAACCAATGCAGGACAGCTCTAGCAAAGCCTGACCTGGCAGTAACATCTAACTTGCAATGTTTAGTGAAAGTATGAACAGAGGACCAAGTAGCAGCCTCAAGGATGGAACTGGTATCCAACCCCTTGAAAAGGGCACCAGTAGTAGTAGTAAATGCCCCAGCAGAACGTGCCTTTACAGACAAGGAAAGACATCTGCCAGGAAAAGAACAATAGTAGGAAGTGGCCTTGGAAATTCAGGAGGAGATGGTTTGCTTAGAAACAGCCAAACCTAAAGTCCTGGGATGAAAAGAAACAAAGCTACTCACTAAGAACAAAGAGGAATAGTTTTATCTTTTTTTTTTTAAAGTACAATGTTGTAGTAGAGGAGGAGAAAGAGAAGGAGAAAAGGAGCCTGGGTAATTTTTCATGTACAAAATTGAGGTCCCAAAGAAGGTGTAATAGGCTTCCAGAAGGGCCTGATATGAAGGATGCCTTTAAGAAATTGTTTGACCTCAAACCTTAAGGACTGAGGAGGCGGCATGCGCTACAGAGATTGCTGACAGGTGAGCTTTTAATGGAATATGCCAACCCAGCATGGGGCAGATCACACAACCAAGAGAGGGCAAGAGGAACCTCCACAGACAGGGGATCCATATGACAAGAGAGGCACCAGACAAAATCTTTTCCATTTGGACATATAGGATTTTCTGGCAGTGGGTTTTCTTGCCTCCTGAAGAATGCGAAGCGTGTCCTCAGAAAAGGGGTGCCTAAAAGGCCCCATCATCCACAGTGCCAGCTGAAGAGTGGGCTGGTGAGGATGGAGAAGAGACTGGTGTTTTGTGCGAGATCTATCCAGTGAGGCAACTACCCCTAGCCAGGGGGAACCAATGCTGCCTGGGTCAAAAGGGAGTCGCCAGCAAGGTTTTGGGGCAAGTCCTGCCTGATATTATGCAGAACTCTTGGTAACACAGGAAGGGGTGGAATTCGTACAAAAACATTCCATTTCAAGGAAATGACAGGGCACCCACTTCCCAAGTCAGGTGACTTAGAACTCTGAAACAGAACAGAGGAAGTTGTCTGTTCAGGGGAGAGGTAAAGATCTACCCGAGAAATGCCTCATCAATGGACAATGTCCAGTAACCATCTCTGTGCAGCATCCATTTGCAAGCTTCTACTCTGGACCTGCTCAGTGTCTGTCACTAGATTGTGCTCTGAAGGAATGTAAACCACCTAGAGAGTCGCTTGATACTAGACAACTAAATCTCTGACCTGAAGGGCTAGTCTACAAAGTAGAAATGACAGTGTACCCATCTGCTGGTTGATGTAACACATCACTGTGATATTGTTGAAGACTTCTGGATGAAGGCTAATGAAAAACCTTAGAGCCAAAACCAGAGCCCTCATCTCTTATACGGATATGATCAGACCTCTGATGAGAAGGCCAGAAGCCCTGAACCTTTAGGAGGCCACAAGAGGCTCCCACTCCCTATGTCTGAGGTGTCCGTGAAAAGCTCCTGAGTGGGAATTGGAGCCTGAAAGGGAAACCTTGGACTGAGAGTTAAACGTATCCACCAGTGAAGCTTAAGACAAGAAAAGAAAAACAGGGAACCACAGGGGGTGGCAATGTTGGAGTCGCATTGACTTGGTTCCATTGATATTCCCTCAAATGTTGCCTGGAAACAGTAAGCATGGGAATGATGGAGGCCATAAATCCCAAAATCCTGAGAAATTCCCTGTCCATGACCGAGGAAGTAGTAGATGATACTGGAAAAAGGAGGTCGAGGGCAGATGCTTGAGGGTAGGAAGAGATGCCAGCATGGGAAAGGTCTGAAGCCTGCATCCAAGAAAAACGTGATCCTCAAAAGGCATCAGAACTGATTTCAGAGGTTTATTGTGAATGTCAGACTGTGTAAAAGACAAATGGTAAACCAGAGATCCTGCAACACACTGCTAGGAGAAACTGCTTGAATGAACAGATGGTCTCAGCAGGGAAAAATCTGTACACCTCAAAGCCTACAAAAAGCAATGACAGGAGCAAGGCATTTGGCAAATACCCTTGGAGAGTAGAAAGGCAAAAAGCAAAAGCAGAGAACTAAATATGAAGGGAAGAGAGAAATGTAAAAATTTCCTGAAAAGAGGATTAATGGGAATGCAAAAGTATGCATCCTTGAGATCTAGAGACACCAGAAAGGCCTAGGGAAGAAGAGGAAACAAGGTCTGAAGTGACAACAACCAAAAAGAAGGGATCTTGAAAAAACTGTTTAGCAGGAAAAGATCCAGAATTGGTCTCCATGTACCCTCCTTCTGGGGAACCAAAGGCATTCTGGAGTAAAACCCCTTCCCCACCTGGGCGGGAGGAACAAGCTGAATAGTGCAGTGATCCAAAAGTGATTGCAGAACCTCTGGAAAACGAGGAAGCTGTTCTCGAAGAGGTTGAGGAATGCCTGGAAAAAAAAAAAAAAAAAAAGGGAGAAGAGACCTCCAAACCATGAAAACATCTCTGGGGGGGAGGGGGGTGACAGACCAAGAAACTGAGGTGATCCAATGCAAATTTGGAAGAGATAAGGAAAGGCAGAGATACAAGGGGACCTGACCAAGGGGAAGAGAAGGCAAACATCATAAAGAACCAAGCTTATCCCTCAAAAGAAGGTTTCTAGGAAGAAAATGAGCAGACTTGGAAGAATAGTTCCTCTAAAACTTGGTAAGAGGGGAAAAAATTGATGCTTAGGTTCCTGAAAGGCCTTACCCTTATCCTGAAGGGACTAAGTCAGCAGCAGCAGTCCCAAAGAGATTTGTTATCCAGAGGTGTATCCATGAGCTTGACCTTAATATCAGGCAAAGCCTGAAGACAAAGCCAAGCATAACGTGTCACTGACCCAAAGGCAGCAGTCCTGGAAGGAGCATCTGCTGCATTTTATTGCGTGATGGGCAACTTGAGAAGTCTACCACAACAAATAAAAGAGCAGATGCCTTCCCATCAGAATCAGGAAGAACAGATACCAAACAGAAACCCAGGAAAGGAGGGCAAAAAACATACCTGGTCATATGAGTTTTGTAGTTAACGGCCCTAATAGATAAGGTGGCAGCAGTATAAACTCTTTCACCCTGCCTTTTCCATAGCTCAACTATCCTTATCTGAAGGAAAGAGATTAGAAGATGGCAACAACTTACAGGGTTTCTCAGAAACAACAGATACCACTGAAGGATCACCAGAACAGCACTTTACAGAAATATGCAGTCCTTAGGCACCTTGTAGAACCCATCAGTTTTTCTGACCCAGGAGGCAGAGGCTGCAGAAAAAGTATCCAAAACAGTAGTCAAAACAGGAGGGACAGCCAATTGTTTTGGAGAATTCATCCGTAGGAGCTCATCTCTCTAATATCACAGCTGGGAACAGTCCCATTTAAAAAAATAGTCCATCATGCACACAATAGTACCCCCAAAGGGCAACACTTCCTCTGATCCATAGTCCAGGGGGGGGGGGGGGAGTAGGAATTTATAATAAGCAAGGGATTCTTTCCCAGAATCCAAATCCTCATCTGAGAAATCCAAGTAGTGGAAGACCGGGGGCGGGGGTTCAGAAAAACAGTCACCCCTTGAGTAGGTTTCAAGGTCATTACAGCATTAAACAAACAAACCCAAAGTAAAATCCTTCCATTCATGCTGGGGATCTTTAAAAGGGGAAATATGCTTAGATTTTTTTGTTTCTTTCTAAGGGACTCGCATCCAAAAAATCCTTTCGGAGTCCGCCTCTTGATGAAATGCAATAATAATGATGGGCATTTCCTCCCTCACTAAAATCTGAGGAATCCTCTTCAGTTCCTCAAATAATTATCAGCCATGCTCTCTCCCCTCAATGCTAGGTGAAGATGTTGGAAAAAGCCTCAGAGGATGTGTGAGAATTCGGATCCATGCAGACCTCCAACAGGGTCACTGCAAAGGAATCCAAAGCAAGCACTGAATGTCTTAGGGCTTTCACTAGCCTCTGGAGAGATGTCTGGGTAAGGCTGGACAGCAACAGGATCGGTCCTAACGTTTTTTGGCCACCTCCTTGGCAGACAGCTAGCCCTCAGGATGGGAGGATTCTGCTAGTGCACCATGAGCCAACAGCTTAAGTTGTTTGTTGTCAAACATATGGACAAGGGGAGGCAACTACAGACGCTCTTGGGTAGAAACACCTGGCAGATAAAGCACTGCATATTACAATGACTGTCTTCATGAGGAATCTGCCTCCCACACTGACATTTTTCCTTTTTGGATGACGAACACAATACCTTACAATAGTAATAAAGAAGAGAGAGGAAACTCCAATGGGGCACCCATCTTAAACATTAAATAAATACAAAAAAAAAAGGCTTGAAACCAGCACAGCTGAAGGGCGTTCAGACTGACATTCGATAATGGTATTCAGACTTGTAGCAAAGTTGTTCTCTTTGCATCCATACAGGACCTTTATGACCTACATCTTGCACAGGGATCATACATGTGATGTATGGCACCTATAAGAGATAAAGGCTTTGGTATACTGGCCAGACATTGGCTTGTCCTTGGCAGGCGATCCCTTAGGTGAAGAATACCACAACAGTGGTAATCAGTTTCTAGTACTCCTCTGACAACATATGATGTAAAAACAATAGAAAAGAGAAGGCTGGTCTGGCAGACGAGGCAAATCCACCTGAAACGGTAATGGGAAGGATTTTCTCCAAGTACCATCTGTAGCCTAGATGGATCACATTCAGTACCCATTTGCTGGAAATCTGTTGCCAGAAAGAGAAATAGAGTTTCAGACTTTCTGAAAAGATTACGAGACTGCCAGTGGGTGTGTGTGTGTGTGGGGCACGATCCCTCATCATTCTGACCCATCTGACTGCCCTTTATTCATGGGACTGGGGATTCTTGTTTATTTTTGGAACTACTATGCCACTGCTTTTTAAAAGTCTGCTCAATAGCAGTCTGTTGAAACACTTTGCACTCTCGTCTAATTTAATTTAAAAAAAAACACAGAACCCCCTGGGAAAAGTACAGTTTTGTACCTACCATAAATGTAGATGTTCGAGGATCCACATTGCTGCAGTCATAACCTGTGGGTAGTCCGCTGTCCTCGGTCGGCCCGAATACCAAAGAGTTAGGCTGGTGTCGGTCATGGTCGCCCAGTGCTGACGTCAGTACGTAGTAGTACTTAAGCGCATGACCGACGCCATATCCTCAGTCTTTCTTGCCCCAGATGTCAGAAGGCCTAAAAAAGGAAAGGCCAGAGCCAAAATAGTAAATACCCAACAACCACCAGTGAGAAAGTACAGTTTTGTACCTACCATAAATGTAGATGTCCGAACAGGATAGCATCTGCAGTCATAACAAATGGGTTGTCCTGTCGTCAGGCAGCCCTTCGGTCGGCCGGATTCCAAAGTCTGGATCTGGCCTCGGCTGGTGTCGCACTTCACCCGACGTCATCTCTCCTGGTCTTCGGGTATAAAGGCATCAGCCAACGCCATTTTCCTCAGTGTTTCTTGCCCCAGATGCCAGTTGCCCTCTTGGAAAACTAAATTTTGGATAAATGCCAATGTTTCCAAAAAAAATAGTAGGCAAACACAAAAATAAGCATGTATGTACATATATACAAACAAATACACCATAAGAGATCCCCCCCTAGCTAGCTATTAGGAGGGTAAGTACCCTAGGAGTACCACAGAGGGAAGGAGGGTGGGTAATCCTGACTGCAGATGCTATCCTGTTCGGACATCTACATTTATGGTAGGTACAAAACTGTACTATGTCCTTCAAGGATGCATCTGCAGTCATAACAAATGGGTAGAATACCATAGCCAAACTAGGGAGGAGGAAGGAGAATTATGGTGTAGTTAGGATCCCTTGCAAGACAGCAGTGGCAAACCCTGCTCGGGATCTAGAGTATAGAGGTAAGTTGTAATGCTTGGCAAATGTATGCACGGAGGTCCAAGTAGCCGCCTCAATAATGTCCTTGGTAGCCACTCCTCGTAAGAAAGCTGTGGTAGTGGCTGTAGCCCTTGTAGAGTGAGGTCTTATGTTCTGTGGAATTTGCTTTCCATGGTAGGAGTAACAGAATCTTATGCAATTTCCTATCCATTTAGAGATTGTCTGTTTAGAAATTGCTTTTCCTTCCCTTCCTGTTGCATAGGCTACTAAAAGCTGGTCAGTTTTTCTGTTACCTTTGGTTCTGTCCAGGTAGTAGCGTAACTGTCTATGTACATCCAAGGTATGCAGCAGTCTTTCCCCCTTGTTCTGTGGATTGGGAAAGAAGGTAGGTAGGTGGATTGCCTGGTTTAGAGATACTCTGGATACCACCTTGGGCATAAATGTAGGATTAGTTCTCATGGACACTCTATCTTGATGGAAGATTAGGAAGGGTTGTACTGCCATTAAGGCTTGTAGTTCCGAAACCCTTCTTGCTGAAGTAATTGCCAGTAGGAAAGCAGTTTTCCATGATAGGTGTTGAAGATCTGCTGTTGCTGCTGGTTCAAATGGAGGGAGTGTCAATTTTTCTAGCACAAAGTTCAAGTCCCATGCTGGTAATGGTGGTTTCCCTAGGAGGTTTTACATTCTTGATTCCTCTGAGGAACTGCCTGAGTAGAGGATGTGAGAAGACAGGGGGATCGAAGCTGTATTCTGCAGAAATAGCTGATGCATGTATCTTGATGGAGGAATAGGACAGGCCTGTATGTAGAAGCTCTGCCAAGTACTCCAGGATGTTAGCAATGTCTATCTTTGACACATCTTTTCCTCTTTCAGTACTCCAAATGACAAACCTTTTCCATTTTCCTGCATAGTTCCTTCTTGTTGAAGGTCTGCGGGCTTCAAGGATAATGTCTTTCACCCTTTGGGATAAATCTGGGTCAGTCGCTGTCGTGATGTTCCAGGCAGTGAGTTGCAGAGTTTTTAGGTTTGGATGCATGATGTTGTAGTTGTTCTGAGTTAACATCAAAGGCATCAGAGGTAGTGTCCACGTTCTCCCCAGAGACATGCTCCTCAGCAATGGATACCAGTGTTGTCTTGGCCAATTTGGAGCTATCAGAATTATCCTTGGACGTTCCTCTTTGATTTTCAGTAGTACATTGTGCATCAAAGGAAGAGGTGGAAATGCATATGCTGTCAGGCCTTTCCAACTGAAGGATAGAGAATCCACCTTCCATGCTAGTGGGTGGTATGTCCTTGTGCAGAATTTCTTGAGCTGGTGATTGAGTGGGGATGCGAATAGGTCTATTTGTGGCATTCCCCATTTCTTTGTGATGGCCTTGAAGATGTCCGGGTGTAGCATCCATTCGTGAGCATCCGAGGTGGTTCTGCTTAACATGTCTGCTAGGATGTTTTCTTTTCCCGGTACAAATATTGCCTGTAACTGGATGTTGTAGCTCAGAGCCATATTCCAAAGGTCCAGAGTCATTCTGCATAGGGGTATGAATGAGTGCCTCCCTGTTTGTTGATGTACCACATGACTGTGGTGTTGTCCGTCCTTATCATTAAATGGCCTTCTTTGAGGAATGGTCTGAAATTCTGGATTGCTAGTTTTACTGCCAGCATTTCTTTTTGATTTATGTGCAGGTGCAGCTGTTCTGGAGTCCATAATCCTTGTATGCATTTGTCCAGCATGTGTGCCCCCCAGCCTAGGTCTGAGGTGTCCGTTGTGATGGTTTGGCTTGCTTGAAAGTTGTGGAAGGGCAAACCTGGGTTTGACTGGCATGCTTGAGCCCACCATAGGAACTCTTGTTTCAGGCATGGTATTAGTGGGATTTCGGTTTCTAAGCTGTGCCTGTGTTGAGACCATAAATTCTTTAGGTACCACTGTCGCTTTCTCATATGCAGTCTGGCATGGGGGACCAGGATTATGCATGATGCCATGAAGCCCAAGGCCCGCAGTACTTTTCTTGCTGTTAGTTTGTTCTGCTTTGTTAATGCCAAGAAGTAAAGAGGGAGTTGTTCTTGTTTTTCTGCAGTTAGGAATGCCATCTGTTTTACTGTGTCCAATTCCGCACCCAAGAATGCTCTTGTTTGGGATGGTATCAGTCTTGACTTTTTTAAATTGACTGTGTATCCCAGGGCTTGTAGTAAGCAAATGACTTTTTGTAAGTCTTTTGTCAGCTTGCTTTTGTTGTCCGCTTGTATCAGGCAGTCGTCCAGGTATGGATAAATTTGGATTCCCTGTAGCCTGCAATGAGCTATTACTGATGCCAGGCATTTTGTGAATACTCTGGGCGCAGTAGATAAGCCAAAGGGCAATGCTGAGAATTGATAATGCTCTGATCCTGCAAGAAATCCGAGGTATCTTCTGCAATTTGGTCGTATGGGGACGTGCAGGTATGCCTCCTTGAGTTCTAGAGTAACCAGCCAACACTCCTTGCCCAGCATGGGAAGAAGTTGCTGTAGAGTCAGCATTTTGAATTTTGGGACAATGATGAAAGTGTTTAAGACGGACAGGTCGAGAATAGGTCTCCAACTTTTCTCTTTTCTTGGTACTAGGAAGAGTCTGGAGTAGAATCCTTTGCCCTGTTCTGTTAGTGGTACTCTTTCCACAGCTCTCATCTTTGTTAATTGAGCTATCTGTTTTAGAGCTTCTGTTTTTTGATTTGGGAGTAGGTTTGGCATTCCTCTTTTTACTGGTAAGGTGTGGAAGTGAAACCTGTAGCCTTGGTCTATGGTCTGCAAAATCCACTTGTCTTTTGTGATATAGTGCCAATTTTTTGAAAATAAAGCTAACTTTCCGCCTAAAGGTGCTGCTATTTGTTCCCTGGTAGGCGGTGTCAGAGCCAAGTCACTGTGATTGTCCTGTTGCAGTGGCAGTGGTTGTGTCTGTGCCTCGCTGGTTATTGCCTTGCCACTGGCGTCCTCTATAGGCACCTCCTCTGGATTGATTTCTGCCTCTGGCACGTCTATTCCTGCCTCTCTGAGATTTTGAGGAGTCTGGAAAGGACCAATTTTTGGAAGGCCAGTTCCTGCTAAACCTTGGGGGCTGAACCTGTAAGAAATCCTTAACTGTTTGTACAGATTTTGCCTTCTCTTCCATTTTCTTCATTACTTGCTGAGCAGGAATACCAAATAGACTGGCCTTATCCATAGGAGCATCTAACAGCTTTGCTTTAACATGATCCGGCAAGACCTGTTCTTTCAACCATGCATGCCTTCTTATAACTGTGCCAGTCATGGCTGATCTAAATGAAGCCTCCAGTGCATCATAGCCACATTTTAAAGAATGGTTACTAACCTGCTGAATGTTATTCACCATTTCTAAAACATATTTCTTATCTAAGGAGTCATCAGAGGACAGTTTTTTAGTTAACTGATCAAGCATAAAATCTTGGTATTGGATCATATGAAACTGACAGTTCAAAGCTCTAGCTGAGAAAGTAGCAGAGGTGTAAACTTTTTCCCCCATCTCTCTAAGGACCTGGATTCCCTTACAGAAGGGAGAGGGTTTTTTGCTGAGGTCGAAGCTACTGCCTTAGGTCCCTGGAAGATAGTCTCAGGATCTGCAAGTGGGGCCTTGTATAGGTGGTGGAGTGTCTGGTACCCTGTAATACCTATCTGGTTTGGCAGGGGCTGGAGGTAAAGTATCAGGAGCAGTGCAAACATCATTAAATGCATCATCCACAACAGGCAGAACTGGAGGTATAGCTAAGGGCCTATGTTGTGGTAAGTGTAGAAAGGTCCTAAGCCTTTTTCTTGAATCTGAGAAATCTTGTCCCTGCCATTGGAATTGTTCTCTCATGGCATGTAAGGTTTCCCCAAAGGAAAATTCCTCTGGTGGAGAGGCCGAGGGAATAGATTCTTCAGCATCGGAATCTTCATAAGTAGAAAAAGGAGCTTCTGGATGGTCTGTAATGTCTGAATCATCCGAAGAATCATCTGAGGACACTGGCTCTGGGGGCACTGCTCTAGGTCTCTTTTCTGGAGGCTGAGAGGCCCTGTCTGGGTGAGATTGGGATCCCCTAATTAAAGAGATGAGATCCTCTGCCAAAGTAAGCATTTGTGAACTGGAACTGGGCCTGTGTGAGGGGGTCTTAACAGGCACTGATTTTGCAGTTTTGGCTGCTTTAGCCCTGGCAAAGGCCTTAATAGACATGGCTGCAGGAGGCCTAGCAGCACCACGTGCTGGGGTAGAGACATCCAAAGGGATGGTGTCTGATAAATCAATAGGAACCACATTAGTAGGCAAAACTTCAGAGGCCGATTCAACTAGGGTAGCAGGAGCCTCGGTAGTAGTCATGGATTCGGCTGAAGATTGACCCGTTTGCTCGGTTTCGGCCGAAACAGAGACACTCGCGGTTTGCTTAACCGTGGTTTCGGCCGAAACCGCGGACCGCGAGTGTCGGTCTTTTTCTTCAGTTTGAGTAGTCGGAGGATCCGACAGCATAATGTACGCAAAATCTGAGCCGAAAAACTGTTCAGCGAACTCCGACTGACGCCTAAGCGTTCGTCGGTTGAAGGAAGCACAGGCTAAACAGGCTGCTACGTCGTGGTCTGGGCCTAAACAAGGTAAGCAGTAAGAGTGGAAATCCTTATGAGGTATTTGTTTCCCACAAGTTAAACAATTATTGACTTTTTCTGACATCGGCTGAGGCAAGAAAGAGTCCCCAACGGAAGTCTTCGAAGTAGCATTCGGTAGTAGTAATCTCTGGATCTGACCGACCGGCACTTGCAAACAGCTTCTGCTTCGGGCGCCACGCGGCAAGAAAGACTGAGGAAAATGGCGTCGGCTGATGCCTTTATACCCGAAGACCAGGAGAGATGACGTCGGGTGAAGTGCGACACCAGCCGAGGCCAGACCCAGACTTTGGAATCCGGCCGACCGAAGGGCTGCCTGACGACAGGACAACCCATTTGTTATGACTGCAGATGCATCCTTGAAGGACATCATAATAATTATCCCAAAGGAAAGGCAGCAACCCCAAACTATAGAGGGGAAGGAGGGAGGGAAAATAGGACTGCAGCAATGTGGATCCTCGAACATCTACATTTATGGTAGGTACAAAACTGTACTATGTTCTTCGTCTCACATTGCTGCAGTCATAACCTGTGGGTAGAATCCCAAAGCCAAGGAAAAGGGAGGCTGGCAAACTAAAAAGCATTAGGAGCTGCTAACATGCCCTGCAAAACTGCAGTGGCAAACCCAGCCCTAGACTTGGAATAAAGAGGGAGATGGTAATGCTTAGTAAAAGTGTGTACTGAACTCCAAGTAGCTGCCTCCAAAATATCCTTAGTAGCTACCCCCCTCAAAAAAGCAGTGGATGTGGCAGTAGCCCTAGTGGAATGAGGTCTGATCCCAGCAGGAACATTCTTCCCATGATGAGAATAACAAAAAGCAAAACAATGACCAATCCACTTAGAAATAGTTTGCTTTGAAACAGCTTTCCCTTGTGAACCCAAAGCAAAAGAAATAAATAACTGTTGAGTCTGTCTGAACTCTTTAGTTCTGCTCAAATAATAGCGTAGCTGCCTGTGAATGTCCAAAGAATGCAAGACTTTTTCCCCCTTATTTTGTTGATCAGCATAAAAAGTAGGCAAATGAATAGACTGGTTCAAGGCCACATCAGAAATCACTTTAGGCATAAAAGTAGGGTTAGTACGCAAAGACACCCTATCCTTATGGAATATCAGAAAGGGTTCAACTGCCATGAGTGCCTGCAATTCAGATACCCTCCTAGCAGAAGTAATGGCCAACAAAAAAGCAGTCTTCCAAGACAAAACTTCAACTCAGACGTAGCTGCAGGTTCAAAAGGAGGTAAAGTAAGCTTCTCCAACACAAAATTGAGATCCCAGGAAGGAGTAGGAGCTCTACGTGGGGGTCTTATATTTTTTGCCCCTCTAAGAAATTGCTTAAACAAAGTGAGAAAATAAAGGAGGGTCACAATCATAGTGAGCAGAAATGGCTGCAGCATGAACCTTCACAGAGGAAAATGACAAACCCTTGTCTAGTAATTCAGTAAGGTACTGTAGCGTAAAACTCAAATTAGGTACTGAGACATCAAAGCCCTTTGCTGTGCTCCAAAGAAAAAATCTCCTCCATTTATCAGCATAAACTTTTCTAGTACTAGGCCGCCTGGCTTCCAAAATGACATCTAAAACCTGTTGAGGAAGCAGAGACCCCACAGGCTTTAAAACAGAATACGCCAGGCTGTTAGATGCAGGGACTTCACCCTGACATTGAGAAAATGATTGCTTGACTGGGACAACAAGTGAGGAATCTGTGGCAAAGGCCAAGGAGGCTCCTGAATTAAACTCCTCAGCAGAGGATACCAGTGCTGACGTGGACAATCTGGTGCTATTAGAATCATGCAAGGCTTGTCCCGCCTGACTTTCAAGAGTACCTTGGGAAGGAGAGGCAGAGGAGGGAAAGCATAGACGTGAAGGTTGTTCCAACTGAAAGAGAGCATCCACTTTCCAAGCTTTTGGGGGAAACATCTTTGTGCAAAATTTTGGCAGTTGGAAATTTAGTGGAGAAGCGAACAGATCTATGTCTGGAGTTCCCCAAGCCACTGTCAACTGTTGGAATACCTGAGGATCCAATTTCCACTCGTGGGGATCCACAATTTGTCTGCTCAATACATCTGCTAGGGAGTTCTGTGCTCCTGGCAGAAACCGTGCTTGAAGACTGATGTTCAAACTCAGAGCAGTCTCCCACAATATCATTGCTTGTCTGCAAAGAGGGTAAGAATGGGTTCCCCCCTGCTTGTTGATGTACCACATGACTGTTGTGTTGTCTGTTCGAATCAACACCTGCCCTGGCTGAAGTAGGTCCTTGAAGGCCATCAGGGCAAATTGGACTGCTAACATCTCCTTCATGTTGATATGCAAATGTAGTAGTCTGGGAGGCCACGTGTCTTGAATCCATTTCCCATTGAAGTGTGCTCCCCAAGCCAAGTCCGAGGCATCCGTCGTTTATGATCTGACTCGCCTCTTGTCGGGTCACAGAGAGTCCCTTGTTTAGGTGACATTCCAGAGCCCACCACAAGAATTCCTTCTGGATGCAAGGTATTATCCGAATGACAGTGTCCAATTCGTGGCAGTGTTGAGTCCATACACTTTTGAGATACCATTGTAGCTTCCTCATATGCAGTTTGGCATTGGGAAGTACTAGAATGCAAGATGCCATGAACCCCAAGGCTTGAAGGACTGTCCTTGCAGTCAGCCTGGACACTACTGATAACTGCTGGAAGTATAGATGAAGAGTTCTTTGTTTGTCCGGGGTCAGAAATGCCATCTGAGAAGCTGTATTCAGTCTCACACTCAAAGCACATGTCCTGAGAGGGCACTAGACTGGACTTTATTTCGTTCACAGAATACCCTAGGCACCTTAAAACTGCCATTACATACTGTAGATGTTGAAGTAGCTTGTCTTTGTCTTGAGCAAGAATCAGGCAATCGTCCAGATAAGGATAAATTTGTATTCCCCTCTGTCTGAAGAAAGCAATTACAGGAGCCAGAACTTTTGTGAACATCCTGGGCACAGTAGATAAACCAAAGGGCAATGCAGAGAACTGATAATGAGAAGTACCAGCCCGAAATCGCAGGAATCTCCTGCAGCTGGGCCTGATAGGAATGTGAAGATAGGCCTCGGAGATCCAGGGTTACCATACAGTGATCTTTGCCTAGCATAGGTAGAAGTTGTTGTAATGTTAACATCTTGAACTTTGGAATATTTAGGTAGGTATTGAGAATGGACAAATCCAGAATTGGCCTCCAAGTGTTTCCTTTCTTTGGCACTAGGAAAAAACGGGAATAAAACCCTAGGCCTCCTTCTGACGGATGTACCACCTGGATGGCCCCCATCTGCAAAAGCAAAGAAATTTGCTCCTGAGCCTCCAGCCTTTGCTGAGGAGGCACATCCGGCATACCTTTGAAAGTAGGAAAAGTGTGAAAATAAAACTTGTAGCCTTGATTTATTATTTCCAACACCCATTTGTCCTGGGTGACAAAATGCCAGTTTTGTTTGAAAAGTGCCAACTTTCCTCCTAGAGGAGCTGCCAGAAAAGAAGGATCTGGCAGCTGAAGATACAGGTCATTGGGTCTGTTTACGAAAAGGCTGACCCCTGCCCTCACCAGAAGACTGTGCAGGAGAACTCCAAGTCCTAGGTCTGAAAGAACCCTGAGCGTGAGCCCTGCCTCTACCACGTCTAGACCTGCCTTTAGACTGATAATCCGAAGAAGGGTAGGACCATCCTCTAGCAGGCCAATTCCTGCTAAACTTAGGGGGCTGCACCTGCAAAAACACCTTGACTGTCTGCATAGACTTAGCCTTATCTTCCATCTTTTTCAAAACTGACTCCACAGGAGAACCAAAAAGAACTTCTGATTGAAGAGGAGCATCCAAAATCCGAGCTTTAACATGCTCTGACAAATTTTGATCCTTAAGCCAGGCATGTCTACGAATAACTGAACCTGTAGCAGCCACCCTGGATGAAGCCTGAAGAGCATCGAAACCACACTGCAAGGAATGTTTTCCAACTTGATCTGATGCATGAACCAACTCCTGCAATTCCTTACACTCTATACCCTCAGATAAAGCATCCACCTTAGATTTCAATTGGCCTAACAAAAAGTTCTGATACTTCAGCATATGAAACTGGCAATTTAAAGCCCTCATAGCTAACGTAGAGGAGGTGTACACTTTTTTCCCCCACCTATCCAACGCTCTAGAATCTTTATCCAAAGGAACTGGATTCTTAACCACAGAAGCCCTGACACCCTTCGGCCCTTGAATAATAGTTTCCGGGTCAGCTCTAGGACTCTTGTACAAATATTTATGTGCTTCTGCAACTCTGTAATATTTGTCTGGCTTGACAGGGGCAGGGGGTAAAGAATCAGGATTAAGGGAAGCTTCAGAAAAAACATCCTGAACAACATCTAAGACAGGGGGAATAGCCAAGGGCCTATGTTGTGGCAAAAACAAACATGCCCTAAGCCTTTTTTGAGAATCTGAAAAATCCTGACCTTCCCACTTGAAATGTTCCCTCATGGAATGTAAAGTTTCAGAAAAGGAAAAATCCTCTGGAGGAGAAGCAGAAGGACAGGAATCCTCTGCATCCGAATCTGAGTAGGGAGGAAAATCCTGAACATCTTCAGCCGAGGACTCAGAGTAGTCTGAAGAATGCTCCATTCCCTCTAAATCTGCCTCCACCCTAGGCCTCTTCTCTGGGGGGGGCATAGAACCCCTGATCAAAGTAATCAAATCCTCTGCCATTTTCAACATATGTTTTTTAGGAACAGAGGCTGAAGAGCTAGGACTATGGCCAGGGCCAGTAAGACAAGGTTTAGCCTTAGCATGGCCTTTAGCCACTGAGGTAGAAGGCCTAATAATCTTTTGTAAGGATGGAACTACAGATACCGGAGAAGCACCCTCGGCCTGGCCTAACTCCTGAGAGGCCAACTCCTGCAAAAGTAAAGGTTCCCCCTGGGATTCAGCCGAGGCCTCGGCCGGATCCACAGGTTCAACCGGAGGTTCCATAGAACCGGCGTCCGCAACGGACGACTCATCCGGTTTAGACCTCAAAGATTTATCTTTACGCTTTTTAGCGGTAGCGGGCGGAGGATCCAACGGCATGTTATAGTTACACCGCTTACCGAAAACAAGCCTGACACAGTCTAAATCTTCGTTTAATGGTGCGCTTATTAAATCTAGCACAAAAGCGACACCCGACTACGTCGTGTTCAGGCCCCAAACAAGGAATACAGAGAGAATGATAGTCCCTATGAGGTATCCGTTTCCCACAAGAAATACAATTATTAACCTTTTCTGACATCCGGATAACTGAGGCAAGAAGACAAAAATTTCCCCAACGGGGTACTTAGCCCAACTTGGTCTTCGGTCTGAAACTAGATAAATGAAAATTTCAGAACGCCGAACGGCACTTGCAAACACTGCTTCTGCTTCGGACCACGCGGCAAGAAAGACTGAGGATATGGCGTCGGTCATGCGCTTAAGTACTACTACGTACTGACGTCAGCACTGGGCTACCATGACAGACGCCAGCCTAACTCTTTGGTATTCGGGCCGACCGAGGACAGCGGACTACCCACAGGTTATGACTGCAGCAATGCGAGACGAAGAACATCCTAAGAGACGAAGGGCTGAAAAACAGAGATTTCCTGAATCAGCCTTCCATTCTTTATCACACTTCCTGACCAACTCTACAGCAGAAAGTCCAAATACTAAATCTATATCCAAGGGAGAATTCGAAATTTCATGTTTGACATCTTTCAGGAGGTTCTGAAAAATCCAGCCAAGCAAACTTACTTAAAACAGCTCCAGTGGCAGCAGTCCTGGAAATGGTATCTGCAGTCAAATACTCTGAGCAAGGACTTCAGAAACAGAAAAAAAAAAACACAATGCAGATTTTTCCTCACAAGAAGCAAATACCAAACACATTCCCCATACTTTCCCAATTTGTCAGGATAAATTTCAACACATGAGCCTGGCAGTTTAGAATTCTAAAAATCAAAGTTGCAGAAGCAAACAGTTTTCCCCAAACTCGAAGCTTTTCCATCCTTAAAACTGCTCCTGCGGCACACAGAGGTAAAACCTGGACTACAGCCCAGGCCTCAAAGGTTCGATTAGAGTCTCAAGACATCCAATGGGGCATCAGGGAGGGATGGCTGCGCCCATCCCAGGGTGTAGTGGTATATGGGAGTCTCTTGACAATAACCCCTGATGGAGGCCAGGGATGTTGCCAGAGGAGGCATGGTCAGCGGGTGGCAGTAGGCTGGACTGAGCTGCTGCAGAGGTGGGTTGATACGACAAGACCACATTGCATGCCTACTCAGGGACAATACCACACTGCCACAAAGGAAGAGGGGAGAAACAAGGTGTACCAAGCAAGACCTTCCCCTCTCCCGGATGGAAGTTCAGATGTGAAGCCTCTTTGCCTTCAATCAGAGATCAGCCCCAGCAATTATCAGAATAAAAGTTTAAGGGGCAAGGAGTGGCTGGTAGACTCTGAGCAGATTGGGAACAAGGGCCAGGTTGGCAAAATAGAAGGAAAAATGAAAGGGGGGGGGACAAAACAGCTTTCCCATCTTTATCAGAAGAGAGAAGGATTAGAATTAATATTTGTTTAGAAGCAACTGGGATTTACTAAAGATATAGCTGCCTGGCCAGATCTGGGATTGGTGTGTGTATTAAAAAAAAAAAAAAAAAAAAAAATTAAGACTGAGCAGAAAAAAAAATTAAGACTGAGCAGCTTCATCTGTCTGCTTTCTTCAAGGCAACAGGTTGACAGTCAGGGAAATTGCAGGTTGTGACAAAAACATCCCTCCAATTCTGGCAGACTTGGAGAATAAGAAGAGAAAGTTCTAGAAATTCCAGTTTTAGCAAGTCGTAATTTTCTAAACAGACAAAAGCCTCAGTATTTCTCACTGAAAATATTTCCAGGATGGAAATACCACACACTTCTCAGAATCAGTCTCCGTAACCCAATGAGGGAAAGAAAACTGCACTTGTCCCTTCACAGCTCTCTACAGATTCAATTTCTTGAACCTATTCGGGGGGGGGTCCCTTTTTCTTTTACTACAAACTGCCTTACGGGTCAAGAGTCTGCACAAGACCTTGAGCCTATCCAAACTAATATTTGGAGAAAAGACAAATGTTAAGTTCTATTTTTGACAGGAAGTTGTGTACATAAAAAGTACAGTTTTGTACCTACCATAAATGTAGATGTTCGAAGATCCACATTGCTGCAGTCCTAACACTTGGGGTAGTCCGCTGTCCCAGTCGGCCCGAATACCAAAGTATAAGGCTGACGTCGGTCAAGGCGCATTTGACTGACATCAGGACGTCAGGGTACAAATGCGCATGACCGACGTCATATCCTCAGTCTTTTCTTGCCCCAGATGTCAGAAGACCCTAAAAAGATAAGGCCAAAACCAAAAAACACCAAACACTCCTGTACCTAATATATGTACAATATATACAAATTTTCAAAAATAGAACCCCACCCACACAACCACCCCTAAACACAGAGGGGAAGGAGGGAGGGTATTGGACTGCAGCAATGTGGATCTTGAACATCTACATTTATGGTAGGTACAAAACTGTACTATGTTCTTCATCTCACATTGCTGCAGTCCTAACACTTGGGTAGAATCCCAAAGCAGAGGTAAGGGAGGATGGCTAAACTATAATGAAGCAGGAGCTGCCAAAATGCCCTGCAACACAGCAGTGGCAAAACCAGCCCTGGATTTAGAATAGAGAGGAAGGTGGTAATGCTTGGAGAAAGTATGCACTGAACTCCAAGTAGCTGCCTCCAAAATATCCTTAGTTGCCACCCCTTAGAAATGCTGTTGAAGTGGCAGTAGCCCTCGTGGAATGAGGCCTAATCCCAGCTGGAATCTCCTTGCCATGATGGGAATAACAGAATGCAATGCAAAACCCAATCCACTTAGATATAGTTTGTTTTGACACAGGCTTGCCCTGGGAACTCAAAGCAAAAGAAACAAACAACTGCTGAGACTGCCTAAAATCCCTAGTCCTGCTTAAATAATAACGCAACTGCCTGTGTACATCTAAAGTGTGCAAAATCTTTTCCCCTTATTTTGGGGATCTGCATAAAAAGTAGGCAAATGAATAGTTTGGTTTAAAGCCACACTAGAAACCACCTTAGGCATAAATGAAGGATTAGTACGTAATGATACCCTATCCTTATGAAAAATCAAAAAGGCTCAACGCCATAAGGGCCTGCAATTCAGAAACCCTTCTTGCAGAAGTAATGGCCAACAAAAAGCAGTCTTCCATGACAAGTATTTCAATTCAGCAGTAGCCGAGGCTCAAAAGGTTGTAGAGTAAGTTTCTCCAACACAAAATTGAGGTCCCAAGCAGGAGTAGGAGCTCTCGTGGGGTCTTATATTCTTTGCCCCTCTAAGAAATTGCTTGAACAAAGGATGAGAAAACAATGGTGGGTCACAATCATAGTGAGCTGAAATTGCTGCAGCATGAATCTTAATGGAAGAGAAAGACAAACCTTTGTCCAATAACTCAGTAAGATATTGAAGAGCCACACTCAAATTAGGCTCAGAAACATTCAAATCCTTTGCTGCACTCCAAAATAAAAATCTCTTCCATTTTTCTGCATACACTTTACGCGTACCAGGTCTTCTGGCTTCCATAATCACATTCAAAACTTGTTGAGGAAGTTGAGACCTGCTGTGGTTCAAAACAGAATATGCCAGGCTGTTAGATGAAGAGAGTGAAGCTTGACATTGAGAAGATGACCGTCCCTCTGAGACAAAAGGTGTGGAATTAAAGGTAAAGGCCATGGAGGCTTCCTTACCAGATTCCGCAGTAATGGGTACCAGTGTTGCCGAGGCCAATCTGGAGCTATCAAAATCATCCTTGGCTTGTCTTGTCTGACCTTTAGGAGTACCTTTGGGAGGAGAGGCAGAGGTGGAAAGGCATACACATGAAGATTTTCCCAACTGAACGAAAGAGCATCCACTTTCCAAGCTGTGCGATGAAACCTTTTCGTGCAAAACTTTGGCAGCTGGTGGTTTAGTGGAGAAGCGAACAGATCTATGTCTGGAGTTCCCCAGGACACTGTCAATTGTCGAAATACATGAAGATCCAGTTTCCACTCGTGGGGATCCATGATTTGCCTGCTTAACACATCTGCTAAGGAGTTCTGTGCTCCTGGCAGAAACCTTGCCTGTAGATTTAGCTGCAAGCTGAGCGCAGTCTCCCACAAAATCATTGCTTGCCTGCATAGAGGATAAGAATGTGTTCCCGCTTGCTTGTTGATGTACCACATGACAGTTGTGTTGTCTGTTAGAATCAACACCTGCCCAGGAAGAAGTAACTCCTTGAAAGCCATTAATGCAAACTGGACTGCTAACATCTCCTTCATGTTGATATGTAGATGCTGTAGTCTGGCAGGCCACTTGTCCTGTATCCACTTTCCATTCAGATGAGCTCCCCAAGCTATGTCTGAGGCATCTGTCGTTAGAATCTGACTCGCCTCTGGCCGGGTCACAGAGAGTCCCTTGTTTAGGTGACATTCCTGAGCCCACCACAAAATTCCTTTTGAATGCAAGGTATTATTGGAATGACAGTGTCCAAATCCTGGCAGTGCTGTGTCCATACATTTTCTAGATACCATTGCAGCTTCCTCATATGCAGTTTGGCATTGGGAAGCACCAGAATACAAGATGCCATGAACCCTAATGCTTGAAGGACTGTCCTTGCAGTCAGCACGGACTAATGAGATAGTTGATGGAAGTAAAGGGATAGACTCTTTTGTTTGTCCGGGGTTAAAAAGGCCATCTGGGCTGCTGTATTCAGTCTCACACCCAGAAAGCACATGTCTTGAGAGGGTACTAGACTGGACTTTATTTCGTTCACAGAATACCCCAGGCATCTTAGCACTGCTATCACATATTCCAGATGCTGAAGAAGCTCGTCCTTGTCTTGAGCCAGAATCAGACAGTCGTCCAAGTAAGGATAGATTTGTATTCCTTTTAGCCTGAAAAAAAGCTACAACTGGAGCCAGAACTTTTGTGAATACTCTGGGCAGTAGATAAGCCAAAGGGCAATGCAGAGAACTGATAATGTGAATTTCCAGCTCGGAAACGCAGATGCTTCCTGCAACTGAGTCTGATAGGCACATGAAGGTAAGCCTCCTTGAGATCTAAAGTTACCATCCAGTGATCTTTGCCCAGCAGAGGTAAAAGCTGTTGTAACGTCAACATTTTGAACTTGGGAATGTCCAAATAAGTGTTGAGGATAGACAAATCCAAAATTGGTCTCCACGTGTTCCCCTTTCTTGGTACTAGGAACAGGCGAGAATAAAATCCTAGGCCCCTTTCTGGCACAGGAACCGGCTGAATGGCCCCTATCTGGAGCAACAGAGAAATTTGCTTGTGAGCCTCTTTTCTTTGTATAGGAGGAATGTCTGGCATGCCTTTGAAAGGAGGCAAGGTATGGAAATAAAACCTGTAACCGTGGTGAACGATATCCAATACCCATCTGTCTTGGGTAATAACACTCCAATTTTCTTTGAAAAGTGCCAGCCTTCCTCCCAAAGGTGCTGCCAGGCGAGAAGGCTCTGGCAGCTGAAAAGGCAAGTCATTGGGTCTGCTTACGAAAGGACTGACCCCTGCCCTCACCAGAAGACTGGGCAGGCGAACTGCCTGTTCTAGGCCTAAAAGAACCTTGAGCTCTGCCCCTACCACGTCTAGATCTACCCCTAGACTGAGAATCATAAGAAGGATAAGTCCACCCCTTAGTAGGCCAATTTCTACTAAACTTTGGAGGCTGAACCTGCAAAAATCTTTAACAGTCTGCATAGACTTAGCCTTGTCCTCCATTTTCTTTAAAACTGCTTCCACAGGCGCACCAAATAACACATCAGATTGTAAAGGAGCATCTAAAATCCTTGTCTTTACATGTTCAGCTAAATTCTGATCCCTCAGCCAGGCGTGCCTCGAAGAACAGAACCAGTGGCTGCCACCCTCGAAGAGGCCTGTACAGCATCAAAACCACATTGCAAGGAATGCTTACCCACCTGTTCAGAAACATGAACCAAATCCTGCAACTCTTTACACTCAATACCTTCCGCCAGAGCATCCACCTTAGACTTCAATTGTGAAAGGAGATAATTTTGGTATTTCAACATGTGAAACTGGCAATTCAAAGCCCTCATGGCTAAAGTGGAAGAAGTATACACCTTTTTCCCCCATCTATCCAAAGCCCTTGCCTCTTTATCAGAAGGAACAGGATTTTTAACAACAGAAGCCTTAACACCTTTAGGGCCCTGAGAAACCGTTTCTGGGTCTGCCGTAGGACTCTTAAAAAGATACTTATGAGCTTCAGGCACCCTATAATACCTGTCCGGTTTAACTGGGGCAGGAGGCAAAGAGTCAGGGTTCAGGGAAGCCTCTGCAAAAACATCCTCTACCACATCCAGAACAGGAGGTATAGCTAAAGGCCTATGCTGGGGTAGAAACAAAAATTCCCTAAGCCTTTTCCTAGAATCAGAGAAATCTTGACCTTCCCATTTAAAATGCTCCCTCATGGAATGAAGAGTCTCTGAAAAAGAAAAATCCTCAGGAGGAGAAGCCGAAGGTGTAGAGTCATCTACATCAGAATCAGAATAAGGAGGATACTCCTGCAAGTCTTCAGCCGAAGACTCAGAAGCCTCCGAACACTGCTCAAAACTCTCAAGCTCAGGTTCCACCCTAGGCCTCTTATCAGGGGGGGGTAAAGAACCTCTAATCATAGTAATCAAATCTTCTGCCATTTTAAGCATATGTTTCTTAGGCAGAGACCCTGAAGAACTAGGGAGACCCCACTGAAGTTAACCCTGGCCGGCCTCTAGAAGGAGCCTTGGAAACAGAAGGGAGGGCCTAACCACCTTAGAAAGGGAGGGGAGAACAGCTACCTGAGAAGCCCCTTCCGCCTGGCCTACCTCCTGAGAGGACACATCTTGTAACAGTAAAGTCTCTCCCTGAGAATCCAGAGGAACTTCTGGTAGAACCACCGGCTCCACCGAGCCCTCTAAAGAACCGACGTCCGGGACAGACGGTTCTTCCACCCTAGGCTTCGCTGCTTTGTCTTTGCGCTTTTTAGACGAAGCGGGCGTCGGAGCATCCGACGGCATGTTGTAATTACAACGCTTCCCAAAAACTAACCTGGTACAATCTAATCTTCTCTTAATAGTGCGTTTGTTAAATCTAGCACAAGAGCGACAACCAACAACGTCGTGCTCAGGCCCTAAGCAAGGTATACACAATGTATGGTAATCTCTATGAGGTATCTGTTTCCCACAAGAAATACAGTTATTCACTTTTTCTGACATCCGGTTCAATACTGAGGCAAGAAAAAACCAAAATATTCCCCAACGGGGTACTTAGCCAACTTTGATTCGGTCTGAAACTCCGACTTCAGAAAATTTCAGAACGCCAACCTGCACTCGCAATACTGCTTCTGCATCGGACCATGCGGCAAAAAAGACTGAGGATATGACGTCGGTCATGCGCATTTGTACCCTGACGTCCTGATGTCAGTCAAATGCGCCTTGACCGACGTCAGCCTTATACTTTGGTATTCGGGCCGACTGGGACAGCGGACCAAGTGTTAGGACTGCAGCAATGTGAGATGAAGAACATCAGTCCTAATACTGGCAGCAACAGCCTCCCCAGAGATGAGCACAGCATATTGGCTAAGCAGGGCCACATTCCCTGCAACCTCTCCCATAATTGGCAAGACTGGCTCTCTCGTGCCCACTCAGGTGATCTGAAAATCCAGAAAGGATGCAATTAACCCCATGACCATGGTAGCTGTATGGACTACACCAAGGGATCTGAAAGAAAAGAGAAGTGGTCTGAGGAACCAGCTTCGACCATAGTGGAACATGCCTGTCCATAAAACCACAACTACTGTAACAGTGGTCATAATGATGGAATATCCATCACAATGCAGGATGGTATACACCACAGGCCCCCGAGGTAGTGTCCTGCTGCTACTGCAAGCAATAAGGAAGGAGATTTTAATTCATGAAGGCTTAGCACATGCAAACCCCCCCCCCCCCATCAGAAAAAAAAACACAAAAAAACAAACAGATTTATTACTGCACCTGGGAAAATCTGTCAGCATTTTGTAGTTTGTTGTTGTTGCGTCTTTCGGCTTTTCTCGGTTAGGGGTCGCCACAGTGGAACTCCGGTCTGCTAATGATTGGCAGTAGATTTTTACGTGCCGAGTTGCCGGCCCTGACGCACAACCTTCAACAAAGGTACGCCCATTCACGGATGTCTTCACACAGAAGACAGCTCTAGCTGAGGTGGAATTATAGTCTCCCAGTGTTGCTACATAAGTTTCAACTATATACAGTCACAGCTACTATCAATATAAAGAAAACAAGTAGATGCTTTTTAGCTGAAGTGTTTGAACATTTACAGAAGTTATTTATCAATATCCAGACTGCTGACAGCCCAAATGGGAGATGGCAAGTAGTAGGAGCAATATGCTACTCTGAACCTATTCCCTGGAGGTGTTCTTATCAGGTGGTAAAAGGTATGCACTCTCCATGCTCCAACTGTGCTGCTCTTAATTTAAGACCATGACTTTAGGGCAGCTCGGAAGTTAACATTCTGAAATTTATGTCACAATGTGTTTTGGTTCGATTGACCTATTACTCTAAATTTTGGCCATCTTTGGAATTAGGTAAAGTTTTAACGATATCCTAATCCTTTTGTCTCTAAGAAATGTCCCCATTTTTTCTTTAACAATTGTCCCAGTAGTTCTGAAGTATTCTGCACTTGAAGTGACGTCAGAAAAATGGTAGATGCACAAGGGAATATCTGAAATTCTACTGAATAACATTCTGAAAAGATTTGATGAATGTCTATAATGATCTTCCAGCTTGCCAAGGAGCAAAAGAAGTAAAACTGTCAAAAAACAGGCATATGGATAGCAAAAAGGTGACGTGGATGGCAAAAAGGTGACGTGGAAACAGAATGCCGATCATAAAAGTACAGTTGTGTACCTACCATAAATGTAGATGTTAGAGTGTATTCACTGTTGCAGTCATTACTGTTGGGTTATCCTGCTGGCAGGCTACCTGTAGTCGGCCCGATTCCAAAGTCTAGGTCCGGCGTCGGCAGCTGTCGCCTCTTCCCTGATGTCAGTGCGCCAGGGGTGTAAAAGCAGTAGCAGACGCCATTTTCTTCAGTTTTTCTTGCCCCACGATGTTAGGTGCCCCTAAATTGGAAGGCTGAAAGAATATGCCAATAAAAATACATGCACAGAAATAACATGTACTTCATCTACAAGCAAATACACCAATAAGGTTGTATAGGATAGAAAAGTGTAGATAAGCCCCAGCAAAGAAAAGGGGGATGGTGGGTGGGTAACCTGGACTACAACAGTGAACACATTCGAACATCTCCAATTATGGTAGGTACACAACTGTACTATGTTCATCATGTTTCACTGTTGCAGTCATTACTGTTGGGTTGAATCCCAAAGCTGAGGTAGGGTGGCTGGTCTAAATAGGATTTGGAGAGGCTATGAGGCCCTGCAGAACTGCAGTGGCAAAGCCTGCCCTGGACTTGAATAGAGAGGTAAATGGTAGTGCTTTGTGAAAGTGTGCACTGAACTCCAAGTTGCAGCCTCTAAGATATCTTTGGTTGGTACTCCTCTGAGGAAGGCTGCTGAGGTGGCTGCTGCTCTGGTGGAATGAGGCCTAATGTCCTTAGGCACTGATTTGCCATGTTGCAAATAGCAGAAACTGATGCAATGGCCTATCCATTTTGAAATGGTCTGTTTTGAGATGGCCTTTCCCTGTGAACTTGCAGCATATGACACTAAAAGTTGGAAAGGCCGAGTTTTTCTGAAAACTTTAGTTCTGTCCAAGTAGAATCTCAGCTGCCTGTGTATGTCCAAAGAATGCATAATTTTCTCTCCCTTGTTCTGTGGATTAGGATAAAAAGTTGGCAAGTGAATGGTTTGGTTAAGGGCCACACTGGACACCACCTTAGGCATAAATGTAGGGTTTGTCCTCAGGGAAACCCTGTCTGGATGGAAAATGATGAAAGGTTCCACAGCCATGAGTGCTTGTAGCTCTGAGACCCATCTTGCAGAGGTTATTGCCAGGAGCAGAGCTGTTTTCCAGGATAAGAATTTTATATCTGCTGTTGATGCTGGCTCGAAGGAAGGCAGTGTGAGTTTTTCCAAAACATAATTGAGGTCCCATTGGTGCTCTCTTAGGAGGCCTAATGTTTTTGGCTTCCTCTGAGGTACTGCTTTAGTAACGGATGAGAAAAGATAGGTGGTTCCGTATTGTAATGAGCTGAAATGGCAGAGGCATGAATCTTAATAGATGAGAAGGAAAGGCCTTTGTTTAGCATCTCAGTTAGGTATTGTAAAATCTGAGGGATACTTGGCACACTCGTGTTTATGCCTGGTTCCAAGCAGAGAATCTCTTCCATTTTTCTGCATAAGATTTTCTGGTACTGGGTCTTCTGGCCTCCAAGATAACGTCCATTAACAGCTTTTGTAAGTGGAGTGTTCTGAATGGTTACTTTATCCGCCATGCTGCCAGATTTAAGGTCCTGAGTTGGCTGTGCAGGATCTGACTTTTATTGCATCAGCAATTGAGAGATTTGAGGCAATATCCATGCTGGGCCTTGAGACAAGCTCTTCAGAATAGGGTACCAGTGCTGGCGTGGCCAGTCTGGTGCAATCGGTATCATGTTTGGCTTCTCTTGTCTGACCTTTAGGAGTGCCCTGGGAAGAAGGCGCAAAGGGGGAAAAGCATATAATGTTAGATTTTTCCAGCTGAAGAATAGGGCGTCCACTTTCCATGCTTGTTTGTGATATATCCTTGTGCAAAATTTTTGCAATTGGCAGTTGAGGGGAGGCAAATAGATCTATGTCTGGGCATCCCCATTTCTTTGTTATCATGTTGAAGACTTGTGGATCCAGCTTCCATTCGTGGGGATCCATGAGGTTTCTGCTTAGTTCGTCTGCCAGAGTATTTGTTTTTCCTGGCAGGAATTGTGTGCTTGCAGGTGAACTTGAAAAGCCAATGCCGTGTCCCATAAGGTCATTGCTTGCCTGCAAAGGGGGAAGGAATGTGTACCCCCCCCTGCTTGTTTATGTACCACATGACCGTAGTGTTGTCTGTCTATCAGTAGTTGTCCTGGATGAAGCAGGTCCTTGAAGGCTGTCAGGGCATTTTGAACAGCTAGCATCTCTTTTTGATTGATGTGAAGATGCATTTGGTTTGCAGGCCACGTGCCCTGAATACATTTTCCTGCCATATGTGCCCCCCAGGCATAGTAGGATGCATCCGTTGTCAGTGTCTGTCTGGCTGTGGGTAACCTGAATGGCAGACCCTTGTTGTGGTGAGTGGCTTTTGCCCACCATCGAAACTGCTGTTGCAGGCAGGGAATGAGTGCAATTACTGTCTCCAGGCTGTGGCAATGTTGAGTCCAAACACTTTTTAGATACCACTGTAGTTTCCTCATATGCAGTTTGGCATATGGAATTAGCAGGATGCCATGAAATCCAAGGCCTGCAGGATTTTCCTTGCAGATAAGTGGGATTTTGTTGCCAATGTCTTGAAGTAAGTAGTCAGATGCTTTGGTTTGTCTGGCATGAGATATCTGGGTAGTTGTGTTTAAGCTTGCACCCAGGAATATTCTCTTGAGCGGGCACTAGTTTTGATTTCTTTTAGTTTACTGTGTACCCTAGGCCAATTAGTAATCTCTTTACAAACGCCAGATGCTTTAGAAGAATGTCTTTATTCTCTGCTTGAATTAGGCAGTCGTCCAAGTAGGGATAAATTTGAATTCCTCTGTCTGCAAAACGCAATTACTGGTGCCAGGCATTTTGTTAAGACCCTGGGCGCAGTAGATAAGCCAAAGGGCAGTGCAGAGAATTGGTAATGCATTGAGCCAGCTATGAATGAGGTATCTTCTGCAAGATTGCCTGATTGGGACATGCAGGTATGCCTCTTTTAGGTCCAAGGTTACGAGCCAAGCCTTGTTGCCCATCATGGGCAGTAGCTGCTGTAGAGTCAACATCTTGAATTGTGGAACTTCCAGAAATGTATTTAGTATAGACAGGTCCAGTAATGGTCTCCAGGTTTTGTCCTTTCTGGGTACTAGAAAGAGTCTGGAGTAAAATCCTTGCCCCTGTTCTTGTTGCGGTACTTGCTGAATGGCCCTCATGTCCATGAGGGCTGTAATTTGTTTTTGTCTCTCTGCCCATTGATTGTGTGGCAGGTCTGGCATACCTTTTGACCTTGGTAGAGTGTGGAAATGGAACCTGTAGCCTTGGGTAATCCTTTGCCAATTTGAAGAAAAAAGTGCTAGTTTTCCCCCACCAGGGGGCTGCCAATAGAGAATTGCTTGGATTTGGTAGAGGAAAGTCACTGGGACTGTTTCCTGTAAAGGTTGTGTTTCGTCTTCTCCACTCTTGGAGGTAGTAGCACCCCATTGTTTAGGTCTGTATGAACCTTGGGGCTGACCTCTGCCTCTGGGACGCCTGTATCTGCCTCTGTGGTCTGACACTGGAAAGGACCAATTTTTTGAAGGCCAGTTTCTGCTAAATCTGGGTGGTTGTACCTGTAAGAAATCCTTGACTGTCTGCATGGATTTTACTTTATCCTTCATTTTTTTCAATACTACTTCTGCTTTAGTACCAAAACAAAGTATCATGCTGTAATGGCGCATCTAATAATTTTGCTTTAACATGATCAGGCAGATTTTGTTCCTTTAACCAAGCATGCCTTCTAATCACAGAACCTGAAACAGCAGCCCTGCAGGAGGCCTCTAGTGAATCGTAACCACATTGCAAAGTGTGCTTTCCCACTTGTTCAACTGCATGCAATAAATCCTGTAATTCTTTGTTTTCTGAACATTCAGTATTTGTCAACATTTTCTGTTTAAGCTGTGACATTAAATATTGCTGATATTTAAGCATATGAAACTGACAATGTAAGGCCCTTATAGCCAGGGTAGCAGAAGTGTAGACTCCCCCCCCCCCCCCATCTGTCCAGAGCCCTAGAATCCCTATCAGAGGGGACAGGGTTTTTTTGCAGTGGAAGCTTTAACCCCCTTGGGGCCTTGAGATATAAATTTCTGGGTCAGCAGTGGGTTTTTTTTATACAGGAATTTATGAGGATCAGGAACCCTGTAATATCTGTCTGGCTTAGCAGGTGCAGGGGGGGAAGAGTGCCAGGGAACAGGCTGGACTCAGTGAATACATTGTCCACAATGTCTAGCACAGGTGGAATAGCTAGGGGTCTGTGCTGTGGAAGAAGCAGAAAATCTGAGCCTTTTCTTAGATTCAGAATAATCTTGGCTCTCCCAGTGGAAATGTTCCATCATGGTGTGTAAGGTTTCCCCAAAAGAATAATCCTCAGGAGGAGAGGCTGAAGGAATGGATTCTTCAGCATCAGAATCCTCATAGGGGAGCATGGAGTAATCTTGTTCAGAAGAGGAATCAGAAGAAATGGAAACCTGATAAGAAGAATCCTACTCTGTCTCCTGCCTAGGCCTGTTATCAGGAGGGGGATGGGTACCCCTGATTAAAGTAATTAGGTCTTCGGCCATTTTGAGCATTTGTTTCTTAGGCATGGTGGTCCGAGTAGGAGAATGCTGTACTTGTTTCTTTGTCTTTAATGATGCTTTAGTCTTTGAAGCGGAGGATGGCTTAATGTATAGCTGTGTAGTTCTGAAAACCCCCTCAGAAGCCAATGCCTGCTCAGCGGCTCTGGACCCATCTGAGGGAATGATTTCCGAGGTTCCAATACCTTTAGTATCCAGAGGCCCAGTTGGCTCCACGTGGGAGTCTGAAGCGGCCTGTGGCTCTGAAGTAGCGGGCGCCAGGGGCTGCGAAAGCGCCTCATTGAGAACTGGTGACTGGCCTAGAAGAGGCTTCGTCGGTTTTGGACCTCGGATGCCTATACTTTTCCTTGTCCTTGCGATTTTTTGTAAACTGCGGTCGTCGGCTGATCCGACGGCATTATATAGTTAAATCTTCGGCCAAAGTAATGGAAAGCAAAATCAAACAGATGCTTGATCGTTTGTTCGTTGGTTAAATCTAGCACAAAACCGACAACTAGCAACGTTGTGATCAGGGCCTAGGCAAGGAATACAGTAAGAGTGAAAATCCTTATGAGGTATTTTCTTTCCACAAGAAATACAATTGTTAACTTTTTCTGACATCGGTCTGGAGCAAGAAAAAGGTTTCCCCAATGGGGTACTTTGCTTTAATGAAGACTTTGGATCTGAAATTCTGATTTGAAAATCTCAGGAGTCGGCCGACTGGCACTTGCGAACTGCTTATGCTTCGGGCACCGCACAGCAAAAAAGACTGAAGAAAATGGTGTCAGCTGCATCTTTTATACCCCTGGCGCACTGACATCAGGGAAGAGGCAACAGCAGCAGATGCCGGACCTAGACTTTGAAATCGGGCCAACTACGGGTAGCCTGCCAGCAGGATAACCCAAAAGTAATGACTGCAACAGTGAAACACGATGAACATCTTTCTTTACTGTTAGTACATGGCCTTGTAAGATACTAAACAGGAAGATGCTGCCCACTTAGTTTTATAGAAAATATCTTCTGAAAAATTTACAAAAGGGTCTCTTATCTTCTGAAAAATTTACAAAAGGGTCTCTTATAGCCTGGGAAGATGTAGAAGTGTGAAAAAGTTGTTTTACTGCAGTTATTTCATTTGTTTGCTGTACAGCAATCCCCCAAAGAATATTTTGGATGTTATTAGTACACGGAACTGCTGCGCCTTGGGATGTATATCCCAAAGATGTCAATTACCAAACAAGGATTACCTCCCCAGAACCACTCCAAAAACAGAAGCTCTAAGACAAGCATCAACAGTATTGTATATTTTGACAGCAGCATCCTTAGTTTAACATCTACATCAGGCAAAACATCAAATTTTGTTTCAGTTTATCCTTCAGAGGGAAGTCTGTATTTCCCTGCCACTGGCTTAAAATGGAGCTCCTACAAGTAAGTGATAATGCAAACAAAGTAATTCACAGCTCTGATAAGCTATTGGATATGCAGATGCTTTCCATACCTAGCAAGACTTAAAAAGATGCTCAAGGGATAGTGTCTCTGCTGCTGACCCAAGGAGAATAAAACTACCTCTGCTTTCAAATTATTGTACAGATCTGGACTATTTAGTGAGCATCTCATTAACCCTGTGTGCCACCTTCAGTGCTGAAGTCTGTGCATCAGTAGGCTGAGAACTCAAGAACAGAAAGTCTAAGTATATAAGGGGGTAGTATACAGACTAACTTAACTGATTCATGTTCTACTTCTCCAAGTACTCACTTTCTACCAAGGAAGAGTCTCCAGGTGAGAAGGAAAAAAAAAAGGCCAATCCCAATTTAACTGTCAGTTTATCCAAAAGCAATACTTCTTTGAAGGAACTCCTGCATTGAAATGTGTCATTAACAGTTAGAATATGGTTAAAACCCATAATGCACAAGACTTTTACTTTTCTTCAGAGGGCAATTGAGATGGGGCACGCACTTAATTTTTTTTGGACTTTGCCTTACCAATGATTATTCTGGTGAGCTCTGTTTATAGACTGCTGATGGCCCTGCAAAAAGTGCTTTTTACTGTGATATTGGATAGAAAAAGTGGCTTTTAAGACTTTACCAGCATTTGCTGTTTTCCCTGGGAAAGAGGCACCATGGGACAACCAGCTGGTCTCACAGTCAGTGCTTCTATCAGCCACAGAGAAACAGTTAAGCAAATAGCCTTTGCCATCACAGTATGCTAACAATTTACCTCAGCTGCAGTTGGATAACTCTGCTGTGGCAATTAGTTATACCTCAAATGACTCCACTTTTAACCCAGAGCCTTCTGGTGTAGCACCAACAGCCACTATGGACTGGAGGTTAGCCATGTCCTCTGCAGCTGGAGTCCTCTCAGTGGGCAAGGGACAGTCCCCTTCAACAGTTCTGGGAGATGGAAAAGTACAGTTTTGTACCTACCATAAATGTAGATGTTCGAAGATCCACATTGCTGCAGTCATAACCTGTGGGTAGTCTGCTGTCCTCGGTCGGCCCGAATACCAAAGTGTTAGGCTGGCGTCGGTCATGGTCGCTCAGATCTGACGTCAGTACGCCGTGGTATTAAAGCGCATGACCGACGCCATATCCTCAGTCTTTCTTGCCCCAGATGTCAGAAGGCCTTAAAGAAAAAGGCCATAGCCAAAAATAGAAAAATACCCAATCACCAATATAACAACAATAGATACACCACAAACCACACAGCCACCCCAAACTACAGAGGGAAGGAGGAGGGATTAGACTGCAGCAATGTGGATCTTGAACATCTACATTTATGGTAGGTACAAAACTGTACTATGTTCTTCATCTCACATTGCTGCAGTCATAACCTGTGGGTAGAATCCCAAAGCAAAGGTAAAGGGAGGTTGGTAAAATCAGATAGCATTAGGAGCTGCTAACATGCCCTGTAAAACTGCAGTGGCAAACCCAGCCCTAGATTTGGAATAAAGAGGAAGATGGTAATGTTTAGAGAAAGTGTGCACTGAACTCCAGGTAGCTGCCTCCAAAATATCCTTAGTAGCTACTCCCCTTAAAAAAGCAGAAGTGGCTGTAGCCCTAGTGGAATGAGGTCTGATTCCAGCCGGAACCTCCTTGCCATGATGAGAATAACACTCAAATTAGGCACTGAAACATCAAAACTCTGTTTTGCTCCAAAGAAAAAATCTCCTCCATTTATCTGCATAAACTTTCCTTGTACTAGGCCGTCTGGCCTCCAAAATGACATTCAGAACTTGTTGAGGAAGCTGAGACCCCCCAGGGTCTAAAACAGAATACGCCAGGCTGTCAGATGCAGGGATTGAATCCTGACATTGCGGAAATGATTGCTTGCCTGGGACAAAAGGTGTGGAATTAATGGCAAAGGCCAAGGAGGCTCCCGTACCAAAGTCCTCAGCAGAGGGTACCAGTGCTGCCGTGGCCAATCTGGAGCTATCAGAATCATGCAAGGCTTGTCCTGTCTGACCTTTAGGAGCACCTTGGGAAGGAGAGGCAGAGGGGGAAATGCATAAACATGAAGATTGTTCCAACTGAATGATAGAGCATCCACTTTCCAAGCTTTTGGGTGAAATAGCTTTGTGCAAAACTTTGGCAGTTGGTAATTCAGTGGAGAAGCGAACAGATCTATGTCTGGAGTCCCCCATGCCACCGTCAACTGTTGAAAGACATGAGGATCCAATTTCCACTCGTGGGGATCCACCATCTGTCTGCTCAAAACATCTGCTAAGGAGTTCTGTGCTCCTGGCAGAAACCTTGCCTGAAGGGTGAGGTGCATACGGAGAGCTCCTGGCAGAAACCTTGCCTGAAGGGTGAGGTGCATACGGAGAGCAATCTCCCACAAAATCATAGCCTGTCTGCAAAGAGGGTACGAATGGGTACCCCCCTGCTTGTTGATGTACCACATGACTGTTGTGTTGTCTGTCTGAATCAACACTTGTCCTGGGTGAAGTAAATCCTTGAAAGCCATCAATGCAAATTGGACTGCTAACATCTCCATGTTGATATGCAAATGTTGTAGTCTGGCAGGCCACGTGTCTTGAACCCATTTTCCATTGAAGTGTGCTCCCCAGGCCATGTCTGAGGCATCTGTCGTCAAGATCTGACTCGCCTCTGGTCGGGTCACAGAGAGTCCCTTGTTTAGGTGACATTCCTGAGCCCACCACAAAAATTCCCTTTGGATGCAAGGTATCATCGGAATGACAGTGTCCAAATCGTGGCAGTGTTGAGTCCATACGCTTTTGAGATACCATTGTAGCTTCCTCATATGCAGTTTGGCATTGGGAAGCACCAGAATACAAGATGCCATGAACCCCAAGGCTTGAAGGACTGTCCTTGCAGTCAGCCTGGACCGTAGAGACAATTGCTGGAAGTAAAGGGTAAGATTTCTTTGTTTGTCCGGGGTCAGAAATGCCATCTGAGAAGCTGTATTCAGTCTCACACCCAGAAAGCACATGTCCTGAGAGGGTACTAGACTGGACTTTGTTTCGTTCACAGAATACCCTAGGCACCTTAACACTGCCATAACGTACTGTAGATGGTGAAGTAACTCGACTTTGTCTTGAGCCAGAATCAGGCAATCGTCCAAATAAGGATAGATTTGTATTCCCCTTAACCGTAAGAAGGCTATCACTGGTGCCAGGACCTTTGTGAACACCCTGGGCGCAGTAGATAAGCCAAAGGGCAATGCAGAGAACTGATAATGTAAAGTCCCAGCCCGAAAACGCAGGAACCTCCTGCAGCTGGGCCTGATAGGAATGTGAAGATAAGCCTCTTTGAGATCCTTGCCTAAAAGAGGCAGAAGTTGTTGTAAAGTTAACATCTTGAATTTTGGAATGTCCAGGTATGTGTTGAGAATAGACAAATCCAGAATTGGCCTCCAAGTGTTTCCTTTCTTTGGTACAAGAAACAGGCGAGAATAAAATCCTAGGCCTACTTCTGACGGAGGTACCCCCTGGATAGCCCCCATGTTGAGAAGTAAAGAAATCTGTTTGTAAGCCTCCACCTTTTGCTGAGAAGGAACGTCTGGCATGCCTTTGAAAGGAGGCAAGGTGTGAAAATAAAACTTGTAGTCTCGAGCTATAATGTCCAACACCCATTTGTCCTGAGTGACTAAAATCCAATTTTTCCTGAAATGTGCCAACTTTCCTCCCAGAGGAGCTGCCAGACAGGAGGGGTCTGGCAGCTGGAGATACAGGTCATTGGGTCTGTTTACGAAAAGGCTGACCCCTGCCTTCACCTGAAGATTGTGCAGGGGAACTCCACGTCCTAGGTCGAAAAGAACCTTGAGCATGAGCTCTGCCCCTACCACGTCTTGATCTGCCCCTAGACTGTAAATCAGAAGAAGGATAAGCCCATCCCTTAGTAGGCCAATTTCTGCTAAACTTAGGGGGCTGCACCTGTAAAAAATCCTTAACTCTTTGCATAGACTTAGCTTTGTCTTCCATTTTCTTCAAAACTGACTCCACAGGAGAACCAAACAAAACTTCAGACTGAAGGGGAGCATCCAAAATTCGAGCTTTAACATGCTCTGACAAATTCTGCTCCTTAAGCCAGGCGTGCCTACGAATAACTGATCCAGTGGCAGCCACCCTGGAAGAGGCCTGAAGAGCATCAAAACCACACTGCAAAGAATGCTTACCCACCTGATCAGAGGCATGAACTAAATCCTGCAATTCCTTACACTCAATGCCCTCTGCCAAAGCATCAACCTTAGATTTCAACTGACTCAGGAGAAAGTTCTGGTACTACAGCATATGAAACTGGCAATTCAAAGCCCTCACTGCTAGAGTGGAAGAGGTATACACTTTTTTACCCCACCTATCCAAAGCTCTAGAATCTTTATCCATAGGAACTGGATTCTTTACAACAGAAGCTCTGACTCCCTTAGGACCCTGGCTAATAGTTTCTGGATCAGCTCTCAGGCTTTTATACAAGTATTTATGAGCCTCAGGCACTCTGTAATACCTGTCAGGCTTGACCGGGGCAGGAGGCGAAGAATCAGGATTTAGGGAAGCTTCAGAGAAAACATCTTGAACAACATCCAAAACAGGGGGTATAGCCAAGGGCCTATGCTGTGGTAAAAACAAAAATTCCCCAAGTCTCTTTCTAGAGTCTGAGAAATCCTGACCTTCCCACTTAAAATGCTCTCTCATGGAATGCAGGGTTTCAGAAAAGGAAAAATCCTCTGGGGGGGGGAAGCAGAAGGAGTAGAATCCTCTGCATCCGAATCAGAATAAGGAGGAAAATCCAGAATGTCTTCAGCCGAAGACTCCGAGTAATCTGAAGAATGTTCCAATCCTTCCACCTCTGGCTCTACCCTAGGCCTCTTATCTGGCGGGGGCAAGGAACCCCTGAATAAAGTAATTAAATCTTCTGCCATTTTCAGCATATGCTTTTTAGGCACAGAACCTGCAGAACTAGGGCTGACACCAGAGGAAGACAAACCAGGCCTGACCTTGGAAGGTACCTTAGAGACAGAAGTAGAAGGCCTAACCACCTTATGCAAAGGAGGGACTACAGAAACCTGAGAGGCCCCCTCAGCCTGTCCCGACTCCTGAGAGGCCACATCCTGCAAAACTAAAGGCTCCCCCTGAGACTCAGCTGAAACCTCGGCTGGATCTACAGATTCCACCGTAGTTTCTAAAGAACCGGCGTCCATAACGGACGACTCATCCTGCTTGGACTTTAACGATTTGTCCTTACGCTTCTTAGCGGTAGCGGGCGGAGGATCCGACAGCATATTGTAATTACACCGCTTACCGAAGACAAGCCTAGCACAATCTAACCTGCGTTTAATGGTGCGCTTATTAAATCTAGCACAAAAGCGACACCCGACTACGTCGTGCTCAGGCCCCAAGCAAGGAATACAAAGAGAGTGGTAATCCCTATGAGGTATCCGTTTCCCACAAGAAATACAATTATTCACTTTTTCTGACATCCGGATTTAACTGAGGCAAGAAAAGACAAAAATATTCCCCAACGGGGTACTTAGCCCAACTTGGTCTTCGGTCTGAAACTCAGAAAACGAAAATTTCAGGACGCCGAACGGCACTTGCAAAACACTGCTTCTGCTTCGGACCATGCGGCAAGAAAGACTGAGGATATGGCGTCGGTCATGCGCTTTAATACCATGGGGTACTGACGTCAGATCTGAGCGACCATGACCGACGCCAGCCTAACACTTTGGTATTCGGGCCGACCGAGGACAGCGGACTACCCACAGGTTATGACTGCAGCAATGTGAGATGAAGAACATGTACAGTTGTGTACACTTACCATAAATGTAGATGTTAAGAGTGTATTCACTGTTGCAGTCCTAACTAATGGGTTATCCAAATCCCGGTAGCCCTCGATCGGCCAGAATGCCAAAGTAAGTAAATATGACATTGGCTTTCGGTTGTAAAGAATGTCAGGACGTCCGATACAAAAAGAGGCAGCCGTCACTTCCTCAGTCTTTCTTGCCATAACAGTCAGAGGCCCCCAGAAAACAAGGCTTAAACCAAAAGCAACTTTGGCAAATCATACAAATTTAGCCTGTACCCTAGGAAAAGAGAATAAGAGAGGACCAAAAAAGGGGGAAGGCGGGAGGGAAACCAGGACTGCAACAGTGAATACACCAACATCTACATTTATGGCAAGTATACACAACTGTACTATGTTCGTGTTTCACTGCTGCAGTCCTAACTAATGGGTTGATTACCAAAGCCCAGAGAAAAGGGAGGAGGAACCAATAGAAACAAGGATTGGAGACAATGCCCTGCAGAACAGCAGTGACAAACCCTGCCCTGGCTCTAGAAAACAAAGGCAAATTACAATGCTTTGCGAAAGTGTGAAGAGAAGACCATGTGACAAGCCTCCACAACGTCTTTAGGAGAGACACCCCTTAAAAAGGCTGCAGAAATGGAAGCTGCTCTAGTTGAGTGGGTCCTAACCCCTTGAGGAGGAACCCTGCCATGAAAGGAATAACAAAAAGTAATACAATGTGCAATCCATTTGGAAATGGTTGGCTTGTAAACGAGCCTTGCCCTGGGCTCCAGGGGCAAAACTGACTAAACTGTGCTGATTTCCGAAGGCTTTTAGTCCTGTCCAGGTAAAACCAGAGCTGTCTGTTCACATCAAGAGAACATAGGATCCTTTCACCTCTATTTCGAGAATTAGGTAAGAAGGTGTATGGACTGATTATGCCTAAGGTGATTTTCTAGCCTGACTCTTAAAGGAGGGGTTGGTTCTCAGAGACCCTATCTGCATGGAAAATAAGAAAGGGCTCCACAGCCATCAAAGCTTGCAGTTCCGAAACCCGCTTTGCTGAAGTTATAGCCAAGAGGAAGGCAGTCTTCCAAGAGAGAAACTTTAAATCTGCAGCGGCAACTGGCTCAAAAAGGAGGAAGAGTGAGTTTCTCTAGAACAAAATTAAGATCCCAGGCTGGACTAGGTGCCCTTCTGGGAGGTTTTAAGTTGCACCTCTGAGAAACATTTTCATGAGGGGATGAGAGAAAATGGGTTGCTTAGAAGAACAATGAGCAGAAATGGCTGAAGCATGGATCCTGATAGAGGAAAAAGAACCACTACCCTGAAGCAAATCAGCCAGGTATTCCAGGATCAGAGGAAGGGTAGGCTGAGAAGACGACTCCCCTCTAGCCTGCATCCGATGAGAGAATCTTTCCCATTTGCCAGCGTAGGACTTCCTAGTGCTAGGCCTCCTGGCCTCCCTCAGCACGTCAACCACCTGCTGGGAAAGGGAAGGAGAAAAGGATGGAGTCATACAATGAGCCATGCTGCCAAATGGAGAGACTGAAGATGAAGATGTAGAATGTTTCCCCCTTCCTGAGCCAAAAGATCTGGCTTCAGAGGAAGATGTCAAGGAGGAAATTGGGAGAGACTGCGAAGCAGTGGATACCAATGCTGTCTGGGCCAGTCAGGAGCTATGAGACTAGTCCTTGGTCATTCGTCCCTGATCTTCAATAATACTCTGGGAAGAGGTGGGAAGGCATAAACTGACAGCAGCGTCCAAGGGAAGGACAGAGCATCCACACTCCAGGCTCTGCTGTGATGCTGTCTGGTGCAAAAAAGGAGGTAGAAGATGGTTGTCTGGGGAGGAGAAGAGATCCACCCGAGGTGTGCCCAAACATTGAATGATGCTGTAAAAGACTGCTCTGTTCAGCTGCCACTCGTGAGGATCCAGGGTCTGTCTGCTCAACTGGTCTGCCAAAACATTGATCTTTCCTGGAAGAAACTGAGCTAGGAGATGCAGGTCCAGGGATGTTGCTATGGACCAGAGATTCAAGCTCTGCCTGCACAGGGGGTAAGAAGTCGTCCCTCCCTGTTTGTTGATGTACCACATGACTGTGGTGGTGTCTGTTCTGACTAGAGGGTCCCTGGAGAAAGATGATGTTTGAAAGCTAATAAGGCCTGCTGAACTGCTATCAACTCATTCAGATTTATGTGCAGGTGCATCTGCTGGACATTCCAGCGTCCCTATATGCATCTGCCATCCAGGTGAGCCCCCCAGGCATTGTCCAATGGATCTGTGATAAGAACTTGAGTGGCAGGGGGTGGGTGAAAAGGCATGCCTTTGTTTTGTAGATAGAAACTCTGTAGACATGGAAGCAGAGGAATTATCACATCCAGGTCTGTGTGTTGACACCAAAGGTTCTTGAGGTACCATTGCAGTTTCCTCATATGCAGCTTTGCATATGGAATCATGAGAATGCAAGAGGCAACGTATCCCAGAGTTTGCAGGGAGCTGGGACAGGCTTGCCAAGTCCTTGAAGTAAACAAAGAGTTGCCTGCTTCTCCTAGGTGAGATATACCTGGGCAGATGTGTTCAGACTCGCTCCCAGGAATGTTATCTCCTTGGATGGCACCGCTTTTGATTTTTACTTGTTGAGTGTGTAACCCAGGGAGGAGAGAAGAGTCTTTACAAATTCTATATCCTTTACCAGCTGTTCCAGAGAATTTGCTTGAATTAGACAGTCGTCCAAGTATGGATAAAATCTGAATTTTCTTTTGCATGCAAAAAGCAAGGACTGGAGCCAAGCACTTTGTGAAAACTCTGGGAGCAGTAGATAAGCCAAAGGGCAGTGCAGAGAATTGATAATGTTTAGCTAAAAGCTTAGCCTGATGACAAATAATACGCGGATTAAGGAAGCACAGAGATCACATCTAGGAACGTCGTGGTCAAGGCCTAAACAAATAATACAATGGGAATGAAAATCTCTATGGGGAATCTGCTTTCCACAGGTAAGACGATTATTAACCTTTTCTGATATTTGTTAAGGCAAGAAAAGAGGATCCCCAATGGGGTACTTTGAAACCAAAAAGGTAAACTGCCAAATGGCATTCATGCAAAAAATGCTATTTCTTCGGGCTCCGCGGCAAGGAAGACTGAGGAAGTGACGTCGGCCGCCTCCTTTTGTATCGGACATTCTGACGTCCTTTACAACAGACAGCCGATGTCATACTTACTAACCTTTGGTATTCTGGCCGATCGAGGGCTACCAGGAGCCAGATAACCCATTAGTTAGGACTGCAACAGTGAAACATGATGAACATCAAGAAAGACTTCTCTATTTTGTCAGAACAATGTGCCCATCCCTGGGAAAGCTGCTGCTGCCATTAACAACACTGCTGGTCCCATTTCCCTCTATCAAAAAGGAAACGTAAACTATAAATAATGCATCTATTCCTCATATTTCCTTAGAAAGGAGTAGTTTACTGGATTTGTCTAAAGGTTTAATTCAGGCTATAAATCTTGCTTATATAGAGTAGTTTCTGGTAAAAAAAAAAAAAAAAGAGGGATACTACTGAAGTTATTCTGTGCCTAAGAAAAATACTAGGAGCTGTTACAGGAGGAGTTTCCAGAACCTGCCCCATCCTCCAGTTATGCCAACTTAAGAAAGTTGCAGGCAGTAACGCACATCTTCCAAACAGCCAGCTAGCTGCAACTAAAAATCAAAACAAAAAAGGAACTTTAAATCCTAAGTTTTTTATACACTCTTCCCAAACCTGAGCCAGCAGCTATAGCTTTAGTTAAATTCTTCTGCTGCTAACCACAGTTATTCCAATTCTACCATTTCTGACAAGGATGGGAAGATTTTTGAGAACTATGGAAAAAAAATTGTATGCCTTTGCAAATTGGATTTTCAGAACTTTTGAATAGTCAGGGTCATAAGGTTAGTTTAGTCTTGAACTAGTTACTTCTTCAGAGGAAAAATCTGTTTTAAATAATTTAAATTTCTTCTACTGTTCAAGTCTCTACTCATTCTATACAGTGTGTGCCCAACTCTGTTCATACTTCAATGGGTACAAACCAGAGTTACCATTTTGAGGACGTTTGCATGGTTACATCCTCAGAAAATCCCAGATGATGTTAAAATAGGACTTCAAATTCTTCTTTGGGCAGAGATTTAGTTTCATGACCCTCTGCTACAGAGGTCAAAGTGTGATAAAAAACCTAAACTGATTCAGATTTTTCAGACTACCTTTTCCAAATTTGCCAAGGGATTCTAAATTCCCCATCCAATTTTGTCAAGAAACAAAAAAGTTACGTACTCACAATAACGTTCCATCTGAGTAGGTAACTTCATTTGTCTGCAACTGTAGGTATATGCAACTGTAGGTATCTGCAACTGTAGGTATCTGATACGAGCCGGCAGCTTTACCTAGCTAAAAGATCTGAGCTCCTAGCTCCTCCCCCTACCCATAATCCCCTGCTACACATCCCCCATCCTCAGATCAAGTTTGCCTATAAAGACTCCACAAGACCCTCGAAAGAGGCCAGTAACCTACTGCCCAACAGCATGAGCAATCCTATCCCATGGTTAAGGGGAATGGGGGAGGGGTCGGTTGCAGACAAATGAAGTTACCTACTCAGATGGAACGTTACAGTGAGTACATAACTTCATTTGGTCTGCAACCTGTGGGACAGAGTCCCCAGCTACCTAGAAACCTTGGGCAGCCCTCAAGGAAGAATATTACGGAGCACTGCGGAGCCAAAGGAAGACCTACTCCTGGATATCATATCCAATTTATAATGGGAAATGAAAGTATGAGAGGAGGACCAAGTGGCTGCTGAACATATGTCGTCTATAGGGACTCTAGACCAGAACACTGCAGAGGTAGCTATGGATCTGATTGAATGAGCATGGATTCCCACAAGTACCGGTTTGTTTGAAGCTAAATAGGCCTGAATGATGCACTGTGAAATCCAGTTGGCTAAAGTAACTTTGGTAATAGGTTTACCTAGAGAACAATTGGCAAAGGTCACAAACAATTGATCAGATTTGCGGTTGGTTGCTGTCCTGTGCAAGTAAAAAACACAGTTGTCTATGTACATCCAATTTGTGTAATGTGTATTCCCCTTTGTTCTGGAAATTGGGGAAAAACACTGGCAGATTAATAGACTGATTAATATTCGACTCAGAGGCTACTTTAGGGAGGAAGGAAGGAATAGTCCTGAGAGAAACTCTGTCCTTATGAAATATTAGGTAAGGCGGTTTCATACAGAGGGCTTGAAGCTCAGACACTCTCCTGGCTGAAGTTATTGCAATCAGGAAGGCTGTTTTCCAAGATAAAAATTTCAACTGAGCAGAAGCCGCCGGTTCGAAAGGAGGGACCGTCAAAGCCTGTAGGACCATGTTAAGTCCCATGGTGGAACCGCAGACTTAACTGGCGGTTTTAACAGAAAGGCGCCTTTTAAAAAAGTTTTGCAAATCCTGGTGGAAGCCAGTGATCCTACATCATCCCCAACATGAAAATGAGAGATGGCTGCCAACTGTACTTTAACCGTAGATGTACTGGCTCCCTGATGAAAGATATGGGACAGAAAATCAAGAATCGTCGGAATAGGGACAGTAAAGGGGTCTAAGCCCCTGTCTTTGGCCCAGATGGAAAAACGTTTCCATTTACTTCTTCTTTCGGCTTTTTCCCGGTTAGGGGTCGCCACAGCGGATCGCCTTGTCCGCACATTGAATGGCAGTGGAGTTTTACAGTGTTGAGTTGCCAGCCCGGCGCCCAACCTTTCACAGAATGCACACTCACACGCACACCTAGGGCCAATTTAGAGTATCCAGTCCACCTGCAGCATGTCTTTGGGATGTGGGAGGAAACCGGAGCACCCGGAGGAAACCCACGCGACCACAGGGAGGACATGCAGACTCCGCACAGAAGGCACCCCAGCCGAGGATCAAACCGGAGAACCTCTTGCTGTGAGGCGGCAATGCTAACCACTGCACCACCGTGGCCGCCCCAAAAATGTTTCCATTTACTACTGTAGATTTTTCTGGTAGCAGCAGGTTTGTGTGCTGCTACCAGAATAGCTTTCACTGGTGACGAAATACCGGGAGGCCTTGCTATCAGGGGAACTGGATCAACCAAGCAGTGAGCTTGAGGTCGCACAGGTTTGGGATTTGTAATCCCGCAGGATGAGAAATTAGATCTGGAATGTGATCTAAGAAACAAGGAGGAACTACACTGTGAGACCGCAGGTAAGTGAACCAGATATGGCAAGGCCAGAATGGGGCTAGGAGGATTATCTTGCTCCCCAACTGATGGGCTTTCTGCAGGAACTTAGTCATGAGCGGAAGCAGGGGATAAGCATAAAGGAGACCGGGGGGGCCAAGCATGAACCAGAGCGTCTCTGGGGCTCTCCACTATTGGGGGAATTAGAGCGAAAAATTCACTGCACTTTGTGTTTGACGGAGAAGCAAAAAGATCGCAGCAAGGTAGACCCCATTTGAGGAAGATTTGTTTCGCTACCAACGGGTTTATAGACCACTCGTACGGTGTGAGGATCAAGCGACTTAGCTAGTCCGCAAGGACGTTGGTCCGGCCCGGAATGTGCGTTGCTACCAGAAAGCGGTTGGTGGAGATCGCCCATTCCCAAACTCTCAGCCTCTCTGCAAAGGGGATAAGATCTGGTTCCTCCCAGTTTGTTGATGTACCAGACTACAGCCATATTGTCTGTCTGAATTGCAATAGTTTCCGGAGGAAGAAGATCTTGTAGGGCTTCTAACGCCAGAAGCAGCGCCCTCATCTCCAGAACACCGATATGCAGAACGGTCTGAGGGAGTCCACGTGCCTTGGATGGTTCTGCCCATAGCGTGCCCCCCCACCAGAGGCGAGAAGCGTCCGTGGTCAACGTGGCTTAGGGCTGAGGCATGACAAACTGTCTCCACTCTCGCAGCTCCAGAGAGTGAAGCCACCAGAGAAGGGAGTCCTTGCAAACACTGCTCAAGGGAATCGGGGTCTTCAAGGGGTGCAGTAAAAGTGACCATTGGACCTGAAGAGTCCACTGAAGAATTCTCATGCACAGTCGCACAAAGGGTGACAGACTGATGGCAGCCGCCATGGAGCCCAAAGCTCTCAGGACTAATTCCACAGGTGGGGCTGGGGATTGGAGAATTGCCAAAACATGAAGAGACAAACTGCGCAACCTGTCTGTTAGAAAGGCCTCGAGTGGCGTGCATCTATCTTGGCCCCTATAAATTCCAGAACCTGCACAGGATGAAGGAACGATTTTTGAATGTTTACAGTAATACCCAGACGCTGAGTAAGAGCCAGGGTATAATCCCTGGCAGAGCAGAGCTGATGCCTGGTGGAGGCGGTGAGGAGCCAGTTGTCCAGGTACGGAAAGACCCAAATGCCCTGAAGTCTCGGGTGGGTTGCGACCACTGCCATGACCTTGGTGAACACCCTGGGGGGCTGAGGTGATGCCGAATGGAAGAGCCCTGAAACAAAAGCGGAGGAACCTCCTGGATAGTCTGTCCATTAGAATGTGGTAGTACGCATCCTTGAGGTCTATGGAGCACATCCAGTCGTTCTCCCATAGGAAGGGGAGAATAGATTGCAGAGTGACCATCCGGAATTGCTCTTTGGGGGATGAACAGGTTTAGAGATGAGAGGTCTAGGATAGGGCTCAGGTCCTCAGTCTTTTTTGGCACTAAAAAGAACCTGGAGTAATTTCCCAATCCGGTCTGGCCTGGGGGGACGTGCTGGATGGCTCTTTTTTCTAATAGCTTCGAAATTTCTGAAGCTGCCGCCTCCCTTTGATTGGGTGGGACATCGGGGAGGCATTTCAAAGGAGAGGGAAGACTCAAAGGGAATGGAATAACCTCTGGATACGATTCGGAGCACCCACTGATCCGTAGTAATGGACTCCAAAGTTTGGAGGTGCTCCGACAGATGCCCCCCTGACTGCCTCCAGAGAGACAGTCGGGTAAGCCCTCAGGGCTGTTGCGCAGGCCTCTCCGAGAAAGGTTCTCAAGACCAGAGATTCCTCGGCCCCCCTCTGCCTCTGGGCCGGCGTCCACCTTGTCCTCCTCTGCCTCTGAATGACGAGGGGTCTGAAGCGGGATGGGACTGCTGTGAATTCCGGAACCACATCTTCTTTTGTCCCCTCTGGTTACTTGAGAAGGACCGTTAGGGGTTAGAGAAGTGGATCCCGACAGCAGAGTCTTCCAGTCTTTCTCGCCTTGGACCAGCGTGTCGCGGATGGTCTTGCCAGAGAGCGTAGAACCATCAAAGAGTGCGTTCGCAAAGGATGCCTTTAAGGGTTCCGCAAAATCGCAAAGGCAGAGCCAGGCATGGTGCCGCAAAGCGATGCCTGCTCCGCTGGCTCTAGCCGCTCCCTCCATGGCATGGGAGAGTAGCCGCATAGATGCGTTAGTAATAGATTTCAGAGTGGCCATGCGAGCCGAAAAGGTGCGTTTGTCCTCGGCCGCCATGGACTCCAGGGGGGCTCCAGCATACTCCTTAATCAAATCTCATTGGAGTCTGATGTGTACCATATAGTTCAGTGCCCTTAGAGAAAATAGCTGAAGCAAACATCTGCTTTCCAATGCGGTCCAACGTCCGAGATTCCTTCTCTGGAGGGTGGACCAAGGAACTCTCCTGCGCTAGTTCCTTCTTGGTGGCAGCCGCCACCCACCATGGCATCCACTGGAGAACCTTTCGACCATGCCAGCCTATCAGAAGGGGGATTAAATATCTGGTCTGGCCTTCTGGAAATTGGCTCCACTATGTCCAGCTCTTTCTAAGCCCTGGTGGTAATTAAGTCCACCAGGGGGTCAGCCAGGGGGGACACCCAAGAAGTAGACGGGCCTGCAAACGCCTCCAGAACACAGACTCGTCCGAGGAAGGTTTTTGGGCAGACCACCCTCCTCAGATTCGTAAGATCTCCATGAGGTCTCCTAAGGAGACATCCTCAGGGGGTGACCATGGGGAACCTTCCCCTTCCTCCAAGTCTGTGTCCTCCATGAGGGACTCGGGGGGGGGGGGGGGTCCAGGTGCCTCCTTTTGCACTTCCGTTTGTGAGGAACCTCCTCAGTGAGGCTATCCAAGGAGGGCTCACCCACAGGGTCTTGTTCCTCTAAGGCAACCAACTGGAGCACCGATGCAGGCTGTCCCTGTGGCCGGATGACTGAGGACAGGCCCAAATGTGCAGGAGTGACTGATGGATCCGCAGCCCAGACCGTGGATCTGGAAGTCCGACAGCACCCTCTCCACTACATCAAATGCAGAGGGTGAACCGCTCTCCCCTGGCTCAGACAGAAGCCCCCTCTGCTCCGATGCAGGGATTGGCATCGGAGCCAAAGCGGTCGGACCCGAGAGGGAAGTGTGCTCCGACCTAAACGGCGCCAAAGACACAGTTCCCCCCACGGATCCGATGCTCTGCTCTGAGGGCTAGGATCAGACACGCTCAAGGGCATAGTCGGCAAAGTAATCAAGACTGCCGGCGCCAATGGTTCCCCGGGTCCGAAACAGCACGGATCCGAAGACTCCTTCTGCTGGAGCTTCTGGTGTATCTGGAGGAGGTTGTAGAGGCAGGCCTGGAGGGCCGCCTCGAGGACCTCGAGGGAGACAGGTACTCCTCTTCCAGCTCCGGGGAAAAGCAAGGAGAATGGAGCCGAGAATGAGAAGAACCAGAGGCCGTCTTAGCGGGACTAGCTACCTTCGCTGGCGGGGCTGAGGGATGAGACTCAGCCTGCCTTTTATGCTTGTGCCGGTCCTGATCTCTCCTTTTTTCTTTAAAAGAGGAAGAAGAGTCCCCCTCACCCTGAGAAGCAGAGGGAGTTTGAGTCCCCAACAAGGGAGGGGGACTGAAAGGCACGGAAGCCGCAGCCGCGACCGGTGCCTTAGAGGGAGAGGAGGAAGAATCCAGGGGCAACAATCCCACCAGGATTAGCTTGTTCCTCCTATCCCTGATAGCCCGGGGGTTGAAAGCCACACAAACCTGGCAGCTGGTGGATAAATGGGCCACCTCCAGGCAAATAACGCACTGAGTGTGGCCATCGGCTGGGGAGAGCTTATGATCACACTCCGTGCATTTAGAAAAAATGGCTTTAGGCCCTTCAGCCATCACACCACACACACATGCACTAGGGGGAGGGAATGAAACAAAATTTGAAGTAAATTTACCACAAAAAAAAAAAAAACACACACACTACTAAATATATTAGTCAATAAAGGGGGCTAAACAACACACACACACCAAAGAAATTTAGAAAAAAACGATTTTAAAAGGTTTTAAAAAAAACTGGAAATTTCTCACCCACGCCTAAGAGCTCATCTCTAGAAGTTGCTACAAGCCGCGGCAAACTAGATCTGAGGATGGGGGATGTGTAGCAGGGGATTATGGGTAGAGGAGGAGCTAGGAGCTCGGATCTTTTAGCTAGGTGAAGCTGACTGATCCGATACCCACAGGTTGCTGACCAAATGAAGTTAACTACTTCAGATCAAACTGTCTCAACAAAATGCAGGTAAACATACATTTATGAAGAAATGGCAAGGGAGTTCCCAGAAGAATTCTGGAGATTCCAAAACAGCAAGGGCAGAGCAATAAGTCAGTATAACTATTTCAGATATTTTGCCCACAGCCTAGCAGACCCTTTTTTCTTCCAGAAAGTCTCAATCTTCATTTTTCTCTTTGGCAACAGATGGGTTGAGAAAGATCATTCATCAATATGGCAGTGGGAGAAAACTCCTTTCCAGGGAGCAATTTCTCCACCTCCACACCACACACTGCTTTTACCTGTCAAAAAGCAATCACATGCCATCCTTAGGGAGTGACAGAACCAGTTCCCCCTTCCCAAGTGGGGAAGGGGTTTTATTTAAGAATATTTCTGGTGCCAAAGAAAAGCTTTGAGACCAATTTTGGACCTTCCTTTCTTTAACCTGTTTGTGATTGTGCCCAAATTCAAAATGATGTCATTCCACAAGCTGTTACCAGGAAACTTGAATGTGGAGGAAAATACAACACTACATTTAAACAATATTTCTCATAATATTCCAATTCACTCAGACTTTGGACATTTCTAAAGGCTGCCTCTCTCTGGATTACATTATCTGTTCTCTACCTTACCCTTTTGTGAATACTCTTGGTGCATTGGAGAGTCAAAGTGTCTAGCTCCAGTTACAGCTCACTGCAGACAAGATATTCACATTTACATGACTTTCTTATCTTTGCATAGTATTTTTCAGCGTCAGGAGTCTCTCTCTTGGGTGAGAGATCTCTTATACAAGCTAGGAATCCAAGAGGACATTCAAAAGTCTGACTACCTCTCACAGAATTGTTTCTGGATTGTCAACTTGGCACAACAGTTCAATGAACATCTCTTCCAAAGATCGATTTCTAGAGTTTTCCACCCAGACTTCAGTCACTGCAAGGGAATATCTTGGCATTTTGGGTCTCTTAGCTTCTATGATTCTCACTATTCCTCTACAGGATGACAACTTAAGATACAGTGGTACCTTAAGTCTCTTTGGTCCCAGCACCAACATCCCTTGTCTTTTCAGAGTCCAGTGCTGAGATATGTCAGAAAAGAGGTCACTTGGTGCAGGCAATATATCCCTAAATTTAAGTCTCCCCTTCTCCTTTCCTGCTCAAAAGCAGTCAGTTACCACAGACACGCTGGACTTTGCTTGGGAAGCAGATTCAAGAGGAATAAAAAGTGCAAAGTGTGTAGGACACCAAAGGACAGAAACACATGAGATGTCTGACCTGATCAAGGCACTCAACTCTCTGAATCACCTTTCATTCCAGGACCTATTCGTGTGGTTACAGACAATAAATCACAGTCACGTGGTACAACAAACAAGGGGAAACCAGCATACACCTCCTTTGCAGACTAGCCATGTTAGCTTGGGATATAGCTGCACAGCAAAATTTCACTCTACAGGCATCCTACCTTCTGTCAGAGCAAAACTGTGTGGCAGACAAGCTTAGCAGGACAAGGGCAGACCCTCATGAATGGACACTGGATCGGGGGGTGGGGTCTTCCAAGATTTGCTCCATCTGTATGGAATTCTTCTAGCAGATAGATCCATTTGCCTCCTCTCTGAACAATAACCTGGCAAGACTCCATGCAAGAGGGCCTGGAAGACTGATGCCTTTTCCTTGGACAAGAATGTCCCTGTATGCTTTACAAACCTTTCCACTAATACCCAGGGTATTTCTGAAGATTCAGAAGGAATCCCCAAAGATAACTGTGGTGACTCCCTTCTGGCCCAGGCAACCATGGTTTTCCCTTTTTAGGAAATGGCTAGGGGCAATTACCACAAGCTTTTTCACAGACTGGAACTACTCACCACAAGAGCAGGAGTGTTGGATACACCTTAAGATCAACCAACTTCAAATGATCGACTGGATGATAAGGTCTTAATTCCTGTTAAGACACATGTTTAATGGAAACTAAAAAACCTACTCCTTGAAAAAATACTTAGCAAATGGAAAAGGTTTTCTAGTTGGTACCAACATACCCAGCAGTCATTCAAGCTGAGTTGTTCTTTGGGTTTACAACATTAGCTTTAAAATTACCATCCAATGGCCTTTCTTACTCCTCTGTCAAGGTTAAATTACCAGCCACTTCACCAGGTCTGCCCAGGGATCCTCCTTTTTCAATGCATTTTCAAGTAAAAATATTTTTGAGAAGGTTTTTGCCAAGATAAATGGTGGCCTTTCCTTGTGAAATTAATTTTGTTAGAAAACACAACACTTGCTCCATTTGAGTGACCTAGCCTGGCTGACATGAGGTTCTTAACATATGGAAGAGAGTTTTACTGATTGTTCAGATGGCTGCATGAAGCATATCACAGTTGAAAGCTCTTATGGGGAGTCAACCCTATTTTTCCACAGGGATAGGGCTTCTTTGAGAACTAATCCTTTTATGACTGAGGTAGTAACAGAATTAACTTAAGCCAAACAATCAATCTCCCCAGTTTCATTAATGAATCCAAAAATGAGGGGAAAAGGATACTCCACATCTTGGATATCCACAGAAGACTACTGTACTATCTTCTCAGAACTAATCTTTCTGATCAGTTGTTCATTTCTTGTGAAGACAAGAAAGAACATGTGTGTCAGACTATTTGCAAGTGGATGTCTAAGGCCCACTCTACCAGGGCCTTTGCTTCATTTGTGGTTTTTGGAAAGAGTTGGATTCCATATGTATTCTAGAAGCTGCTACTTGGTCCTATGTACATATTTTCAAAAAGCAGCATAAAGCCTGATTCCTTCTCTAGGTCTAGATCAGGCTTTGCAAATGGGGCTTCTAGACACTTTTCACCCCCCCAAATATAGTAAGTAAAGGATAATCTAGCCATATAGCTAAAGGCTACTGCAGCAGTGATCGCTATGATGAATGTAGCAATGTTGTGTAAATAAACCTATCATAACAGTAGATGTTCGAATGATCAGTGTTGTAGATGGCAGCTCCTTTCTTCCATTCCCCTTGTTTTTGGTGTGTTGTTTTTGGCAGGGTGCAGCTACTTTTTGTTCTTACCAGTACTGTCCTTTCATGGCTCAGCCTCCCTCTCTCTGTTAGGAAAGCTTTGAAGGGTTGGCACCCAAACGTATCTCAAGTCATCTCACACTGGTATATTCCTGGCAAGCTACAATCCATACAGCCAAGGCTACTATAAACAGAGGAATACTGTTATGGTAAGTTTGCTTATAGAATTCTACTTTATTATTGCATATAGAAAATAACTGTTCCACTTTGTGTGGGGTGGAGAAGAGCATAACAGGTTTTTTTGTGTGGGGTGGAGAAGAGCACAACAGTTTTTTTTGTGGTTGATGAGAAGGCAGCATCTCCCAGCCAATATAGAGAGGACTGTTGGAGCTGGTTTATAGAAAAATTGGGGGAATTTGTGACACTTTACTCAATTTATATGCTGATGCCATACTTTTACTAGAATGTTCATCTGCCAACATCATTAATAAATAGAGAGAAAAGTAGTGACCCTAAGACTGACCCTGGAGGACTGAGCAAACTATACCCTCGGATGAAAGCAGTTTTTTTTAAAAAGGACTTAAAGGTCTATTTTATAGACAGTTAGGAAAGTACAGTTGTGTACCTACCATAAATGTGGATGTTAGAGTGTATTCACTGTTGCAGTCATTACTCTTGGGTTATCTTGCTGGCAGGCTACCCGCAGTCAGCCAGATTCCAAAGTCTAGGTCCGGCGTTGGTTGCTGTCGCCTCTTCCCTGACATCAGTGCGTGGTATAAAAGAAGCAGCCAACGCAGTTTTCTTCAATTTTTCTTGCCCCAGATGTCAGGTGCCCCTAAATTGGTAGGCTGAAAGAATATGCCAATAAAAATATATGCACATAAATAATGTGTCCATCTACAAGCACACACACCAAAAAGGTTGTATAGGATAGAGAAGTGTAGACAAGCCCCAGTAAAGAAAAGGGGAATGGTGGGTGGGTAACCTGGACTGCAACAGTGAATACACTCCAACATCTACATTTATGGTAGGTACACAACTGTACTATGCTCATAGTGTTTCACTGTTGCAGTCATTACTCTTTGGTTGAATCCCAAAGCTGAGGTAGGGTGGCTGGTCTAAATAGGATTTGGAGAGGCTTTGAGGCCCTTCAGAATTGCAGTGGCAAAGCCTGCTCTGGACTTAGAATAAAGAGGTAAGTGTTAGTGCTTTGTGAAGGTGTGCACTGAACACCAAGTTGCAGCCTAAGATATCCTTGGTTGGTACTCCTCAGAGGAAGGCTGCCGAGGTGGCTGTTGCTCTGATGGAATGAGGCCTAATGTCCTTAGGCACTGATTTGCCATGTTGGAGATAGCAGAAACGGATGCAATGGCCTATCCATTTAGAAAGAGTCTGTTTTGAGATAGCCTTTCTTTGTGAGCCAGCCTTTCCTTGGGAGCCTGCAGCATATGACACTAAAAGTTGCTCAGTCTTTCTGAAAGCTTTAGATCTGTCCAAGTAGAATCTTAGCTGCCTGTGTATGTCCAAAGAATGCAGAATTTTTTCACCCTTGTTTTGTGGATTAGGATAAAAAGGTTGGCAAGTGAATGGTTTGGTTGAGTGCCACACTGGACACCACCTTGGGCATAAATGTAGGGTTCGTCCGCAGAGAAACCCTGTCTGGATGGAAAATGATGAAAGGTTCCACAGCCATGAGTGCTTGTAGCTCTGAGACTTGTCTTGCAGAGGTTATTGCTAGGAGCAAAGCTGTTTTCCAGGATAAGAATGTTATATTAAACCCTTTAAACCCTTACAAATGCCTTCTACGAGCACCTCCAGGAATGTATGGATCAAGCAATCCCCAATCAAATCAAGACCCTTTCCACCAAAGGCAGGCGCCCGGTCTGGTGGACCCCAGCCATAAACAAACTCTACAACAAGAGGAGAAAGCTACTACATGACCGAGCAAAATCCCTAAAAGGGAAGGCATCTCTGATCAATACTAGCAAAAAACTACGATCACTCATAAAATCATCCAAGGCCAACTTTGAGAGAAAAATCGCTAATGACACAAGACACAATCATAAGGCCTTCTTTAGCTATATTAGAAACCTGGGTGGAAACTCCCAGATATGCTCAGAATTCGTCCAAAATGATAAAAAAAAAAAAAAAAAAAATCACTGAACCCACAGACATTGCCAACATACTGGCAGACAGGTTCAGTGCAAATTTCTCCCCCCCCCAAAAGGAGAAATATCTATCCCACCAGAGTCTAGCCTCCCAAACATCTCAGATGCCCAGGTGAGAGCTGCTCTCTCTAAAGCAAAAAACACAGCATCAATGGGACCGGACGGTGTCCCCGGCTGTGTGCTACACGAACTCAATGAGGAACTAAACCCACACATAAGGCTGCTGTTTAATCTTAGCCTTACTACAGGATACGTACCCAAAGAATGGTGTACGGCAACTGTGGTCCCACTCCACAAAGGTGGTGCTTCTACGGACCCTGGAAATTACCGCCCCATAAGCTTGACGAGCCTTGTCTGCAAAGCTATGGAGAGGATCATAATGGAACTCATAAATAAAGACATTGGGGACCTACAGACACTGGATCCTACCCAATTTGGCTTTGTCAAGGGCAGATTCTGCCTCTTGAACTTGGTCGACTTTTTCGAAACAGTCACTAAGGCCATTGATGAGGGTAGGGCAGTTCACACAACCTACCTTGACCTAGCAAAAGCGTTCGACACAATACCCCACTCTGGCATCATAGAAAAGCTCACCAGCTTAGATGTAAACCCATATGTCACAAGATGGGTTGCAAACTGGCTCAAGGACAGAACACACAGGGTTAGAGTTGCTGGTGGCATGTCAGACTCTAAGCCGGTCACGAGTGGTGTCCCACAGGGCTCAGTCCTGGGCCCCCTCTTGTTCGGCATTTATTTTTCTGAAGTGCAGGCAAACATAGGGGGATTGTGGCTGACAAAATTTGCAGATGACTGCAAACTGGGCACCATAATTGACACTCCATCAGAGACAGACATCCTCCAGAGAGGTCTCATAGAAATGGATAACTGGTGCCAGAGCCATGGCCTTAAGCTAAATGCCAAAAATGTATAGTCATACCCTTTGGGAAAAACAAGGTAACCCCTAATTACCACATAGGTGGTAATCCATTAAACACGGAAGAAGTTATCAGGGACCTGGGGACCCAAGTTGACAGTAACCTCTCTTTTGACACTCACATTGACAAAGTGGTTAGGAAGACCTTCTACATTGCCCACCTGATCATGAAGGGATTCACATCCAGATCAGGAGAGGTCATTGTACCCCTGTACTCTTCACTTATCAGACCAATGATGGAGTACAATGCCCCATTCGGAATGTACCTTACCTGACACCTGCAGCAGTTGGAAAGACCCCAAAAGTTCCTCACCAAAAGAATAAAGGGGCTCAAACATATGTCATACGATGCCCAACTGAAGAAACTCCAGCTCTATTCAGTCGCATACCGTCTGCTCTGAGGTGATCTGTGCCTGACATACAAGGCCATGTCCAACCCGGAATTAATGGACATGCTCCACCTCAAAAAATCCAAATCCACCAGAGCCACGAGAGCGAGAGACAAACCTCAACACGGATATAAATAGGACGTGCTGGAGGGACAGATTCATCACCCAGAGACTCCCTACACTATGGAACAGAATCCCAGTCCCATGTGAGGCAGAGCCCCTCACCGACTCTGTTCAAGAGAAATCTTGACGAGTGGATGGGAGATCGTAGGTTTACCCCGGGAATCTTCTCTGCATCACTGCTGGACAGAGGCACAGCAAACTAATGGGTATAGTATTCTCATCCTAAGGGGTGGTGAAAGCCACACACACTCTGGCTAGGCTTACAAATGCCCTAGGGCAGATAGCCTAGTATGAACCTATATCTGCTGTTGATGCTGGCTCGAAGGAGGTAGTGTGAGTTTTTCTACAACATAATTGAGGTCCCAGGCCAGAATTGGTGCTCTCCTTGGAGGCCTAATGTTTTTGGTCCCTCTGAGGTACTGCCTTAGTAAAGGATGAGAAAAAATAGGTGAGGTGGTTCCGTATTGTAAAGGGCTGAAATGGCAGAGGCATGAATCTTAACAAATGAGAAAGTCCTTTGTTTAGCATTTCAGTTAGGTATTGTAAAATCTGAGGGATATTTGGTGCACTTGTGTCTATGCCTTGTTCCTGGTTCCAATCAGAGAATCTCTTCCATTTTTCTGCATAAGATTTTCTGGTTTCTGGTTCTGGGCCTTCTGGCTTCCAAGATAACATCCATAAACAGCTTTTGTAAGTGGCGTGCTCCGAATGGCTACATTATTCGCCATGCTACCAGATTTAAGGTCTTGAGTTGGCTGTGCAGGATCTGTTTTGTTGGGTCAGCAATTGAGAAGTTTGAGGCAATATCCATGCTGGACCTCGAGACAAGCTCTTCAGGATTGAGTACCAGTGCTGGCGTGGCCAGTCTGGTGCAATCAGAATCATGTTTGGCCTCTCGTCTGACCTTTAGGAGTACCCTGGAAAGGGGAGGCAGTGGGGGAAAGGCATACACGGTTACATTTTTCCAGCTGAAAGATAGGACGTCCACTTTCCATGCTTGTTTATGATAAATCCTTGTGCAAAATCTCTGTAATTGGCAGTTGTGAGGGGAGGCAAATAGATCTATGTCTGGGCATCACCATCTCCTTATTATCATGCTGAAGACTTGTGGATCCAGTTTCCATTCGTGGGGATCCATGAGGTTTCTGCTTAGTTCGTCTGCCAGTGTGTTTGTTTTTCCTGGCAGGAATTGTGCTTGCAAGTGCACTTGAAATGCCAATGCTATGTCCCATAGGGTCATTGCTTGTCTGCAGAGGGGATAGGAATGT
>NC_056728.1:1754832305-1754842305 GCF_019279795.1 Protopterus annectens | reverse complement strand
TGCTTAGTCTGCCAGAGTATTTTGTTTTCCTGGCAGGAATTGAGCTTGAAGATGTATTTGGTAGGTCAAAGCTGTGTCCCACAGTGCTATGGCTAATCTGCAAAGGGGGTACGAGTATGTGCCCCCTTGTTTGTTTATATACCACATGACTGTGGTGTTGTCCGTCTTTATCAGTAGTGGTCCTGGATGAAGTAAAATCCTTGAAGGCTGTTCGGGCATTTTGAACAGCTAGCATCTCTTTCTGGTTGATATGTAGATGCATTTGTTTTGGTGTCCATATGCCCTGAATGCATCTTCCTGCCATGTGGGCCCCCCAGGCATAATTTGAAGAGTCTGTTAAGGTTTGGCTGCAGGGGGTAGAGTGAAGGGTCGTCCCATGTTTTGGTGACATGCCTTTGCCCACCACAGAAACTCCTGTTGCAGGCAGGGAATGAGAGGAATCATGGTTTCCAGAGACTGAGAATGTTGACTCCATAAACTTTTTAGGTACCTTTGAAGTTTCCTCATATGCATTCTTGCATATGGAAATCAGTAGGATGCCGGATGCCATGAAGCCCAGAGCCTGTAGAATTGGTCTTAGAGAAGACTGGGTTTTTGTTGCCATCAGTTTGAAGTAGTCAGTTGCCTTTGCTTGTCTGGCGTGAGGTAAGCCATCTGAGCAGATGTATTAAAGCTTGCACCCAGGAATGTTATCTGTTGAGAGGGCACCAGTTGTGATTTCTTTTTGTTTATTGTGAACCCTAGGCATAGTAGAAGCCTTTTCACAAACGCCAGTTGCTGAAGAAGAGTGTCCTTGTTCTCTGCTTGAATAAGACAGTTGTCTAAGTAAGGATATATTTGTATACTTCTTAGTCTGCAAAATGCAATTGTTGGTGCCAGGCACTTTGTAAAGACCCTGGGCACAGTAGATAAGTCAAAGGGCGGTGAGGAGAATTGGTAATGCATTAAGCCAGCCTTGAATCTGAGGTATATTCTGTTCAATTGTCTTACTGGGATATGCAGGTATGCCTCATGTCTAAAGTCATCAGCCAGGCATTCTTGCCCAGCATGGGCAGAAGTCGCTGCAAAGTCAGCATTTTGAATTTTGGAATGTCCAGGTATGTGTTCAAAATCGATAAATCCAGCATTGGCCACCAGGCCTTGTCCTTTCTGGGTACCAAGAACAGTAGAGTAAAAACCTTGCCCTTTTTCCTGTTCTGGTACTATCTGAATGGCCACCATATCCATGAGAGACTTAACCTGTTTCTGTGCCTCTGCCCATTGATTTTTTGGCAGATCTGGCCAACCATTTGCCATTGGCAGAGTGTGGAAATGGAATCTGTATCCCTGTGATACGATGTTTAGTACAAACTTGCCCTGGATTATTAACTGCCAATTTTGAGCAAAAGTGTTAATTTTCCCCCTATGATAATTGCTTGGTGAAGGCAGAGGGAAGTCATTGGGATTGCTTTCTGTAGGTTTGCGCTTTATCTCCTCCAGATTTGGAGGTGGAAGTGCCCCAATGCTTTGACTTGTATGAATCTTGCACCTGGTATCTGGAACCCTTAGGGCGTCTGGATTTGCCCCTTTGAGCTCTGTCCGACACAGGAATTTGTAGGCCAGTGTCTACCGAATCTTGGTGGCTGCACTTGTAAGAAGTCTTTAGCAGTTTGCATAGACTTAGCTTGGTCTTCAATTTTCTTTAAAACCTCTTCTGCCTTAATACCAAACAGAGAATCATGCTGCAAAGGTGCATCTAGCAGTTTAGCCCTGCAGGAGGCCTCTAAGGAATCAAAACCACATTGCAAAGTATGCTTTCCTACTTATTCATCTGCATGCAATAATTCCTGCAATTCTTTATTTTCTGCACATTCTGAAATCAACATAATTTTCTGTTTCCGCAATCCCATAATATGTTGTTGGTACTTAAGCATATGAAATTGTATAAACCTTTTTTCTCCATCTGTCCAGTGCCCTTGAATCTCTGTCAGAGGGGGCAGGAATTTTTGCTGCTGAGGCCTCAACTCCCTTTGGACCCTGTGAAATAGTTTCAGGATCAGCAGCAGGGTTACTAAATAAAAATTTATACGAGTCAGGGACCCTGTAATATCTGTTAGGCTTACTGGGAGCCGGAGGTAAGGAGTCAGGGGTCAAGCGTGACTCCGAAAACATCATCCACAATGTCTAGGACAGGGGGGATGGCTAAAGGCCTGTGCTGAGAGAGAAGGAAATCCCTGAGCCTTTTTTTGATTCTGAGAAGTCTTGACTCTCCCAGAGAAAAAGGCTCCCTCAAAGTATGCAAAGTTTCTCCAAATGAATAATCCTCAGGAGGAGATGCAGATGGAATAAACTCCTCAGTATCAGAATCCTCATAGTGAGGAATAGATAATTCCTGATCAGAAGAAATAGAAACCTGATCTGAAGATTCATAGTCAGTGTCTTGCCTAGGTCTCTTATCCAGAGGGGGATGGGTACCCCTGATCAAGTTAATAAAGTCTTCAGCCATTTTGATCATCTGTATTTTAGGCATAGAGGCCTGTGCACATAGCTCATGCGTCAGTTTTTTAGTTTTAGCAGTTGCTTTTGTCTTTGGTTTTGCAACTGTCTTCTGTTTGATATACAAATGCTGAGGTTTGAATATACCCTCAGAAGCCAGTGCCTGCTCAGCGGCTCCGGACCCATCTGAGGGAGATGCATCCGTCGGTCCAATACCTCGAGTTTCTTGAGGCATGCCCGACTCCACATGGGTGTCGGTAGAAGCCTGCGACTCAAAGGTAGCGGGCATCAGGGGCTGAGAAAGCACCTCACTGAGTATCGGCGAACTGGCGACTGGCATCAGGGGCTGAGAAAGCACCTCACTGAGTATCGGCGAACTGGCGACTGGCTTAGGAGAAGCTTCATGGTCTGTTTTGGATCTCGACTGCCTTTCTCTGTCCTTTTCTTTGCGTTTTTTTTTTTTATGTACTCCGGTAGTCGGATTGCTATTAGACGACATTTCTGGGTAGTTAAATCCGTTTCCAAAATACTTTGATGCAAAAATATACAGACGCTTAATAGTGCATTGGCTAAATCTAGCACCAAGACAGCCAGGCACATTGTGATCAGGGCCTAGGCAAGGAATGCAGTATAAATGGAAATCCTTATCAGGCATTTGCTTCCCACAAGTAATACAATTAACTTTTTCTGACATCGGTAAAAAGCAAGAAAAAAAAGTTTCCCCAACGGGGTACTTTGCTTTAGTGAAGACTTTGGTTCTGAAACTCAAACACGAATATTTCAGTAGTCGGCCGACCGGCACTTGCGAAATGCTTCTGCTTCGGGCACCACACAGCAAGAAAGACTAAAGAAAATGGCGTCGGCTGCATGTTTTATACCTCTGACGACCTGACTTCATGGAAGATGGGACGGCAACCGACGCAGGACCCAAGACTTTGGAATTCAGGCCGACTGAGGGAAACCTGTCAGCAGATTAGCCAAATGCAATGACTGCAACAGTGAAACACGAAGAACATCTGTGAATGCAGCACAAACCATCGCAACCAAAGTAACGCCCATTAATCACAGGGGTCAGATTTCTCACACTAACAATGAACTACAGTTGTTACTTTGAAAATAATTAACTCCTCTACATTTATTTTCAAGCCTATCATTCAAACATTCCTTAAAATGCTGCAACAGAAATGGCCACCAATGTAAATTAAAGGAAAAATGTAATTAAAAATGCGGAACAATGCTGAAAGTGAAAAGTAAGCAGTCACAGCAATGCTGTTAACTAAAGGGTGCCACCTTTCTTTGTTGTGAAAACTGGACTTGGGCTATGCCCCCTTGTACCTCATATAACCCTGCCCATACTCCACCCATCTTCCACACAGTGTGACATCATCATGTCATCTGAGGGGAACGCCCTGCTTTTCCCCATTTGTGATGTCTTTTTTCTGCAGATTTACATAGTAAATCCGCAAATTTAACCAACTTCGGTTTTCTGTTTCAGATAAAGAAACAGACTTGGAGTTTTTACAGTGTTTTCCAGACAGTCCAGAAAAAAAAAAAAAAAAACAGATAGGTGGCAATGCTACTGTCAACCGAGATAGAAATCTGCAGTAAATGATCCCCTCAACTAAAGGATTTCTTTCTGTCCCTCTAACATTACATGAGGAAGGCAAAGGCATTGGCTGTAAAACAAAATAATGCTAGCCATGGCAGCCTCCTTCAGATCATCAGAGGTAGAACAAATTAGAAAATAAACAGTGGGGGCTTAGCCAAAACGACAATCTGATAGCAGCAGTAATCCATAGCTCTGCTTAGATTTTAATATCCTGACAGGAAATAGTTTTTTAGAAAAATATAACTAAAAGCATACTAAAAGTTAGATTAACACAGACTATTATTTTCTAAAATAGAATACATAGTCAAGAGAATTTTTTTTTTAATTATTCCTGTCAATAAGTTTTCTACTGGAGATCTCAAGATGAGCAACTCTAAAGAACCCACACCTGGAGAGTGCAGTGAAGAAAGAACTATATCTTATAACAAACATCCAAGAACTGTCACTAAAAATGGACAAATTTGAAAACAAAATGGATATTATTAAACAAGAAAGCAGTAAACAACTTTAACTTGGAATAGTAAAAAAACACAATCTGAACAGATTCTTGCCTTAGAGGGGAAAAGTACAGTTGTGTACACGTACCATAAATGTAGATGTCAGAGTGTATTCACTGCCGCAGTCATCACATTTGGGTTATTCCTGCCAGGGTAGCCTTCGGCCAGCCCAAATACCAGAGAGATAGTATTTCTGTCTCAGTTGCTAACGCTTAAGGACTGACATCAGGTCGTCAGTAGTATTAAGTAAGGCAGCAGATGCCATTACATCAGTTTTTCTTGCCCTAACTTGTCAGGAGCCCCCAAGTAGGAGCCAGGTTCTGGTGGAAGAACCCCACCAGTAGAAAGTAAATACCAATATGTCCCTTGTAAGGAAAGGGAATAAAAGGGAGATGGAGGGAGGGAAACCAGGACTGCAACAGTGAATACACTCTAACATCTACATTTATGGCAAGTGTACACAACTGTACTATGTTCTTTGTGTTTCACTGTTGCAGTCATCACATTTGGATTGATTCCCAAAGATAAGGAAAAGGGTGGAGGCCGTCAACAAAACTAGGGGCTGGCTAGGATGCCCTGCAAGACTGCAGAGGCAAACTCTGCCCTGGATCTGGAGAAGAAAGGCAAGTGGCAATGTTTTTGGTAAAACTGTGAACAGATGTCCAGGTGGCAGCCTCCAGGATGTTCCTGGTGGGGACTCCTCTGAGGAAAGCTGCAGGGGTGGAGGCTGCTCTGGTGGAGTGAGTCCTGACCCCCTTGGGAGGAGGCTTTCAGTGTTTATAGCAAAAATGGATGCAGTGCGCTATCCATTTGGAAATGGTTTGTTTAGAGATGGCTTTGCCTTCTGCCCCTGTAACAAAGCTAACCAACAATTGATCAGATTTTCTGAAGGATTTGATCCTGTCTAGATAGAATATGCGCCGTCTGTGCACATCTAAAAAGAGTGCAGGATCCTTTCCCCCTTGTTCTGGGAAAAAGCTGGGCAAATGAATGAATTGGTTGAGAGCCACACCGGACACTACCTTGGTCATGAAGGATGGGTTAGTTCTGAGGGATACCCTATCAGCATGGAAGATAATGAAGGGTTCCACAGCCATGAGCACTTGCAGCTCTGAGACTCTTCTGGCTGAAGTGATGGCTAGAAGGAAAGTTGTCTTCCAGGAGAGAAAGTTATCTCTGCAGAAGAAGCTTGTTTGAAGGGGGGCAGGGTGAGCTTTTCCTACACAAAGGAAAGGTCCCAAGCTGGGGTTGGTGCTCTTCTGGGTGGCCTCAAGTTGCTAGTCCCTCTTAGGAATAGTTTGATCAAAGGGTGTGAGAAAAGGAGCTGCTCAGTGGGGAAATGAGCAGACACAGCAGAGGCATGAATTTTTATAGAGGAGAAAGAGACCACTGTGTACCAGGTCAGCCAAGTAATCCAGGATGAGAGGGAGGGAGGGAGGGAGGGAGGGATGTGCCACACTGGCTCCCTTAGCCTGAATCCAGGTGCAGTACCTTTTCCATTGTCAGCATAAGACTTTTTAGTGCTAGGGCGTCTGGCCTCGCATAGAACATCTAGAACCCGTTTACTAAAGGTTGGCAGATAAAAAAAATTGGGGGTTAGGGAATAAGCCAAGCTGCCAAATTGAGTTGGGGATGCACGAATTCCCCTTCCCTCTGGGTCAAGAAATTTGGAATCTGAGGAAGATGTCTGGCAGAGGGGACAGGCTACACAGCAAGGGGTACCACTGCTGGAGAGGCCAATCTGGAGCTATAAGAATTGTCAATGGTTTTTCCTCCTTTATTTTGAGCAGTACCCTGGGGATGACAGGTAGTGGAGGAAAGGCATAGACCGATAGGATTGACCCAGGGGAAGAACTGGGCATCCACTTTCCAAGCCATGCACAGTCATGCTCCCTGGTGCAGAAGAGAGGTCGACCTTCGGGGTGCCCCATTTCTGAGTTATTAGGGTGAAGGTTCTTCTGTTGAGCTGCCACTCATGTGGGTCCAGAAGATGTCTGCTTAAATTTGTCTGCCAGAGAGTTGAGAGAACCTGGTAGGAATTGTGCTAACAAGTGCAGTTGCATGGCAGAGACTGTGCCAAAGAGTCATGGCCAGCCTGCATAGAGGGTAGGAGCGAGTCCCTCCCAGCTTGTTGATATACCACACAGTGGTGTTCTCTGTTTTGATCAGGAGAGCCCCTGGGGAGAGTAGGGGCTTGAAAGCCATCAAAGCTTGCTGGACAGCCATCATCACTTTTTGGTTGATGTGCAGCGGGATTTGCTGCGGGCTCCATTGGCCCTGTATGCACCTGCCGTTCAGGTGTGCACTCCAAGCATAGTCTGATGAAGTCTGTGGTGAGGGTCTGGGCAGCAGGGGGTGGTGAGAAAGGTAGTCCCTTGTTGTGGGAGCATGCTGTTGCCCACCAAAGAAATTTTTTTCTGAGACAAGGAGTTATAGGTATAAGAGTCTCCAGGTCTTGAGTGTTGACGCCAAAGTTTTTTTTTTTTTTTTTTTTTTAGGTACCACTGAAGTTTCCTCATATGCAGTCTGGCATATGGAATGAGTAGTATGCAAGAAGTCATGAACCCCAGAGCTTGCAGCATCGTCCTTGCAGATAACTGGGGTCTGGTGGCTAGATGAGTGAAGTAGGCTGTCAGGAAAATTTGCTTTACTGGTGTAAGGAATGTCATCTGGGATGCTGTGTCCAGGCTTGCTCCCAGGAATATAATCCTTTGGGTGGGCACCTGTTATTTCTTTTCGTTGATAATGTACCCTAGGAAGGTTAGTAGGGACTTTTCAAAAGGCCAGGTGCTTGAGCAGCTTTTCCTGGCTGTCTGCCTGAATTAGGCAGTCATCCAAGTATGGGTAAATCTGGATATTCCTATGTCTGCAAAAGGAAATGGCCGGAGCCAGATATTTTGTGAAAACTCTGGGAACAGTAGATAAGCCAAAGTGAAACGCTGAGATCCTTCCCAGAAACAGAGATATTTCCTGCAGGATTCCCCGATAGGAATGTGGAGGTAGGCCTCTTTTAGATATAGGGTAGCTAGCCAAGTGTCCTTTGAGAGCATGGGTAAGCAGCTGCTGGAGGGTGAGCATTTTGAATTTTGGGATCAACCAGGAAGGGGTTTAGAATGGATAGATAGAGGATGGGGCACCAGGTGCTCTCTTTTTTGGGCACCAGAAAGAGTCTGGAGTAGAAACCCTGACCTATCTGTTCTACAAGAACATGCTCTACTGCCCTCATAGAAAGCAGGGAAAGGATTTGCTTTTGAGCCTCTGCCCACTGGTTTGGAGGTAGATCTGGGAACCCTTTTGGGTTTGGAAGGGCATGGAAAGAAACTCTGTACCCCTGGGACACTATGTTGAGAACCCAGTGGTCATTGGTAATGGTGGCCCAGGTGCTTGTGTAAAAGGAGAGTTTTCCTCCTAGGGGTAATAGGTGGGCAGAGGGAGGGGTGGGGGATGTGAGTCTTGCCATAAGGGGGTGGCTTAGAACTCCCTTGTTCCGAAGTGGAGGTAGTCCACTGTTGGATATCTGCATTCCCTGTGGCTGCTGTCTGGGGAGCCTAGTTCCCCAGAACCTCGGTTGGACTGGTTTAGTGGGAGCAGAAAGGAAAGGACCAGTGCTTGGTGGGACAATGCCTGCTGAACCTGGGTGGCTGGACCTGTAAGAAATCCTTAACTGTCTGCATAGATTTTGCTTTTTCTTCCATCTTTAAGACCTCTTCTGTCTTAGTGCCAAGTAAGTTGTCTTTGTGCAAGGGGCATCCAAGAATTTAGATTCGACATGATCTAGCAAGGGCTGTTCCTTAAGCCATGCATGCCTTCTAATGACAGATCTGGTAACTGCTGCCCTGCAAGAAGCTTCTAGGGCATCAAAACCACAGTGCAAGGTGTGTTTAGTTACTTGACTTTCAGAACGCATCAACTCTCTAGATTCTGCACAAGCAGGAAAGGAAGTCTTTTTGTTTGAGGAGTTCCAGGGTACGTTGCTGAAATTTTAGCATATGGAACTGACAATTTAGTGCCCTGATAGCAAGAGTAGCTAAGGTGTAAACTTTTTTACCCAATCTGTCTAGTGCTCGGGAATCCCTATCTGAGGGGGTGGTACTCTTATCAGAGGTTGCTTTAATTCCTTTAGGCCCTTGAGAAATTACCTCAGGGTCAGCAGTACGATTTTTAAGAAGAAATATGCGCGAGTCAGGGACTCTACATTACCTGTCTGGTTTTCTGGGTGCTGCAGGGAAGTTGTCAGGAGTCAAGCTGGATTCCTGGAAAACATCCTCCGCAACATCCAAGACTAGGGGGAGGGTTGGCCAAGGGTCTGTGCGGTGGAAGATCTAAGAATTCCCAGAGTCGCTTTTTAGACTGAGGGTAGTCCTGACTCTCCCATTGGAAATGCTCCCTTAAGGTATGAAGGGTTTCCCCAAAGGAAAAATCCTCTGGGAGAGAGGCTGAAGGGATGCAATCCTCTGCATCAGAATCTCCATGAGTAGAGATGGGTTGCATGTCTTCATATTCAGATGCATCAAAGTCACCTGACTCTTATTCGGACGAAATAAGAAGGGACAAATCTATTTTCCATTTGGAGGGGGTAGCTTGGCTTCCCCTGATCAGCATAAGGTCTTCCACCATTTGAAGAATTTGAGACTGAGGCAAGGAAGCAGGTGCCCGAGATTGGGTCATCAGTTTCTTAGGTGTGGTACGTACCCTGGGCCTAAGAAACCTGGCCGTTTTCGAAAGTACAGTAGTCGCAAAAGACGTTAGTTTGTGTCGAGAATCGGTAGGGCAAAAGACTTCCTTGGAAGCCAGGGACTTCTCAGTGGCTCCAGACCCATCCAAGGTAGAGACGACCGCAGGATACTTAGTCAAAGAGTTTTGCGCCATACCGGACTCCAAAAAGGGTCTCAGTAGCGGCCTGCAAATCCACAGAAGCAGGCATCAGGGGCTGCGAAAGTGCCTCACTGAGGACCGGAGAACTGACTACTAACTTAATGGGAGTGTCGTCGGTAGGTTTGGACCTGTGCGGTCTGTCTCGGTCTTTATCTTTATGTTTTTTCAGAATATTCATATTGGAGTTTGAGGACTGTAAGCGAAAATATCTAGCTACAATAAGGGCCTGACGACTGACAGTTCTGGCATTGAACAAAGTACAGAAGCGACAACAAGGGACATAGTCGTCTGGGCCTTAACAAGTGATGCAGTAAGAATGAAAGTCTGTGTGGTATTTGCTTTCCATAGGCAAAACGATTGTTAAGACTTCAGCTTCAATTCGGTAGACGAAACTCGGGTAATGGCCAACCGGCACTCTTGCGAACCACTTCTGATTCGGGCTCCACGGCAAGAAAGACTGATGTAATGGTGTCGGCTGCCTTACTTTATATTACTGATGACCTGATGTCAGTCCTGAAGCGACAGCAACAGACACAAACACTAA